>NC_069499.1:1178620559-1178705559 GCF_027579735.1 Bombina bombina | reverse complement strand
ATTGTGGCAAGCTCCCCTCCTAAGACTTTGCATGAATCCCTTGCTTGCTGCCATGTCTTCAGTTCAGCTTTGCTATCTGCTCTCACTCCAAAGCACTGCAGAAAGAAAACACATAAATCATTGTAACTTTATCCTTACTCGTCGAGTACATTTTACAAGTAGAGGGAGCTATCAGTATTATGCCAAGGCTGCTAATTCTGACAGGTAGACTGTAAGGCATGGTAGGAACAAGATTCATCATCATGATGTAAAAACACCTAAAAGCCAGGTATAGAAAACTAAGCTACAAAACAACAGAGCTAGAATGTTTATGTAACCAAATAAAACATAAGGCACTGAAACTATATGACTCACAAAATATCGAATAAAGTGAGCTGACCCTGCATCTTTATAATACCCTAACGGATGCTCACAACCTGACCTGGCAGTAGAGGATTCTAGCGGCTTCATTTGAAACAATACTCCAGATGCTTTAAAATTAGATTCCATCTTGTTCTTCTAATTTTCTACATTTGCGTTATTTATCCTTGTACCTTGCTACATGAAAAATGTGATTAATTGTTACTATCTCTGTATATTAATATGGATTGTCTGCTCAATCACTGTACGTCATCATACAGACCTTCCCTCTCCATGTGAGTATATTATCTTCCCTTTCCTTTGTTACCAACTGCCTCTCAAAAGTGCTCACCTTGTTGAGAAACGGCAACCAGCTTCGGGGACACCCTCCTGCTGTAGGAGGTGATATTGAAGGAACTGGAGGCTGCGGGACTGTGTCATTGCTCCTTTTGCAGATATAGGGGAGAGCTGTAACACACTTCTGGTCACCCCAGTCCTCTGCAGGAGAAATAGTAAAGCTGTGGATGTTTCTTATGATATGGAGCAGTTACTGAATATTGCAATACCACCCTACACACTTGAAAAAACAAACTGAAAATCACCTCGGCTGGCTGTCATGTACACACATTTTTTCTCCCTAGTGTAGGGACGTGGTCGACCTGTTGCCCAGGACACAAAGCTTAACACAGACCCGTCTGACCATCTACAAAGACAATGAAAAGTATACAAAGGTTATTAAAATTGTAAAATTCAGTGAAATAAAGTGATAATAATGGTCTGTTGTGCCATAAAATGTTATTATTCCCTCATTCCAGTCTATCAGGATTTGTTTACAACCGAATTGAATGGCTTTCAGTGGGTTTTTAAATTTGAAGTCAATGCAATTAACTCAAAAAAAAAAAACCTTCAATAATAGCCAATTTATCACTAAGTTTTTTTTTTTGTTTGTTTTTTTTGTTTTCCCAACAAGCTTAATTGAAAGTAATATAAGGCAATACATATTGTTTTGGAACTATAGGATTTTTTGATAATGTACAAGAATAATAATTTTCGTTGATAGATAAGACATCCTCTTCTGTGCCATTACAATTTCTCCTTAGTGAAAGTGAGGGAAAAATGATCCCACTATCTGTATGAAATAGTCTTTCAAAAAGCCTGTGATTTTCTTTAAGAATATTTTAAAAACATATAAAAGAACAGAGGTACATAACAGTATTTTATCAGTTCTATATATCTGACAAATTTTTAACATGTAAATAAAATACAATTGAGTTAAATTAAATTAAATTGTGAGGTACAATCTTTATTAATTAACCATTAAGTGAGGGAGGGGATTGTATTGAATGTATTTATTCTTCCCAAAAAAAGACCATAGCACAATAGAAATCTAATCTATTAGTTTGTTGGTAATGATATTTCTCTAATGATAGTAGCAAGGTTACATTTTGTCTCCAGCTCTGTATCGTAGGTACCTGATTCTTTTTCCAGAGTCTGGGTATCAACTGCTAAGCTCCACTAATCATTATGTATAGTAACATCAGTTTGTATTTACATTTGATTTTGGGTGGCTTATTTAACAGTGTCAAGGGTTTGTAAGGGATCGTGTACGATATGGATTTTTTTGATTTCGCTATGGACCTCTTGCCAATGGGCAGTCCCACCATATATGTGTGAGGGTTCCAATTTGGTAGCATCCTCTCCAGCAGGAGGGATCTGTCTGTTGGTATATTTTAGCAAGCCTACTTTGATTTAGGTACCAACGACATAGGATTTTTATATTTGTCTCTGTTATAGTCATGGACGATGGTGATTTACCCATTTGGTTAAATATTGCGTTCCATTCTTTTGGCGATACAGTAAGTTTTATAGAATGGATATCTATCAGCATTTTATATATTGCCGACAGGTTACATTTCATGGGGATGTGGGACCAGCATAAGGATTCAAAGGGAGTCAGATTCCTAAGAAAAAAAATGTTATCTTTATTTTGCAAAATAAAGTGGGAGAGTTGGAAGTACTCAATCCATCTGTTAAAGAAAGGAATGTTTTTTTTCTGCTAAGGCTAATTTTGTTAACAATTTTCCATTGTCTAGTACGGTCCCAGGCTTTTTGTATTCCCCAGATCATGTTCCATTGTCACCCATTCTTTACTCTACAATTCTAGTTAGTTGTGAGGATTGTTTATAATAACTGAGGTTTGGAATTCCAAGGCCCCCATTATTCTGATTCCTATACAGAGTGTGTTTAGATATCCTGGGCATTTTATGTGCCCATATGAATGTGTTGGGTATTTTCTGTATTGTATTTAAATAGTTGGGAGGTAAATGGATAGGTAGTGTCTGGAACAGGTAGAGAAAGCGTGGGAGAATACTCATTTTGTAAGCGTGGATTCTGCTGACCCAGGAGAGGTGTTATGTTGCCAATTGTTTAAATCTACTAGAGTGGATTTAAGTAGCTTTTGGTAGTTAAGTGTGAAAAGGGCACCTGATGTTTCAGCAATTTGTATCCCTTGGTATTTTAAAGAGGAGTGCTGGTGAATAAACTGATATGATGTTTTTATCTAGTGAATCACTTGCTCTGATAATTCAACTCTAAAGGAATCTAAATTTAGCTGTATTAACCTTAAAATTCAATAATGGACTGTATTTTACCATTTCCCTTACGAGGGCTGGTAAGGATAATTGTAAGTTAGTTAGAGTTAAAAGGACATCATCAGCGTAGAGGGTTATTTTATACTGAGTATGTCCCACAGTTACCCCTTGAATTTCTTTGTTCGTCCTAATGTTTGCTGCTAGTACTTCCATGGCCATAATGAACAGCAGAGGTGAGAGGGGACACCCCTGTCTTATGCCATTAGAGATAGAGAAGGGATCTGATAGTGAGTCATTTAGTCTGATACGGGCTCTGGGTGCGTTATATAATGCAAATATTGTATCTATAAATACGTTGCTAAAGCCAAATTGAAATAAGGTATCTTTAAGGAACTGCCAATCCAGCCTATCAAAGGCTTTTTCAGCATCAACGGCTAAAAATATTGAGGGTATTTTATGAGTTTGAGAATATTCTAATAAATTTTGAATCTTAATTATGTTGTTGCGTGCTTCTCTGAGGGGAATAAAGCCGACCTGGTTGGGATGAATTAGCTGGGAAAGAATTTTATTAATTCTGGTTGCAATTATTTTGGCGTAAATTTTGATATCTACATTCAGTAGTGAGATAGGGAGGAAGTTAGCGGCGGGTATCAGCAGATTTACCAGGTTTTGGTAACATCGTGAGCTTCCAACATGAAGGGTGGGAACGGGTTTTGCTTGTTTGTCCGGTTAAATATCAAACATAATTGAGGCTTTAAAATTGGAGCAAGTTTTTTTGTAATATTGGACCATAAAGCCATCTGGGCCTGGGCTTTTCCCAATTGGTATTTGTTTAAGGGCTGATGTTACTTCTATAACAGTAATGATTCGGATAAATGTGATAAGGGAGTATCTTGTATGTAACTTTTAGTGTCTGTGTCCGTTTCTTTAGGAGGATGATTATTTTTTAAATTGTATAGCTTAGAGTAATATGTATGAAATTGTAAAAGGATTTCTGGTATAGAGTGTACAGTTTTACTAGCGGGGTTTTTTAATTCATGGACAAAGTTTTTAAGTTTTTTAAGTTTAAGGGCTCTGGCTAAAAGTTTCCCAGTTTATTTCTTAATGCCAAATGATTAGCCTCTTGAAGCAGTAAGAGTCATGAACTGCTTTCCTCGTGTTTTCTAGGTTAGAATAGATTTGTTGATCTGAAGGATTATTTTTATGTTCAAATTCTATCTTAGACAAGGCTTCTGTTAATTTTAAATATTGTTGTTTTGCTATTTTTTTAATGTATGATTTCCTTTTGATAAATTTACCTCTAATATAACACTTGTGGGCCTCCCACACTACGAAGGGATCGGTATCTGGGAGTGAATTAAAATCGAAGTATTCTGGTATTATGTTTTCTAGCTTAGTGATAAATTATGGAGCTGTTAGTAAGGTGTTGTCTAGTTTCCAAAGAAAAGTATCACTAGGTGCAGTTGGCCATTGTAATTTTGTTATCACTGCGGAGTGATTTGACCATACCGTGTGTGTGATTCTGGAGGATAAAGTATTAGCTAGACCTCTTTGGTTGGTCATTAGGTAATTAATTCTGCTATATGAGCGATGTGGGGATGAAAAGAATGTATAATCCCTAGTGGTGGGATTTCTTAGTCTCCATATGTCGTACAGGTTTTGATCTTTCATGATTTTCCACAGTTGGTTAAAGGGACACTCAATCTAAATTAAACTTTCATTATTCAGATAGAGACTGCAATTTTAAACAACTTTCCAATTTAATTCCATTAACAAAATGTGTCAAGTCTTTTTATATTTCAACTTTTTGAGTCACCATCTCCTACTGAGCATGTGCAAGAATAAGTGTGTATGCATTTGTGAATGGCTGATTGCTGTCACATGGTACATGTATGCATTTATGATTGGCTGATGGCTGTCACATGGTAGAGGTGGAGTGGAAAAAGACATAACTTTTAAAATTGTCAGAAAAAAAAATCTACTACTCATTTGAAGTTCAGACTAAGTGCTATTGCATTGTCTTGTTATCTTGCATCTCCTTTAACTTACTTTTGGTTGTCCTCTCCAACCTATAAGAGGTTGGAGAGGAGTATTAAAGTCTCCACCAATGAATATTGCTCCTTTAGAGAGGTCAATGATTTGGTTGAAATATTTTGAAATATTTTGAAATATTTTGTTAAAGAACGGAATTTGTTTTATATTGGGGCATATATATTTATAAGTGTAACTGGGGTCCCGTAAAGTAAGCCAATTATGCATAAAAATCTACCCACCATATATGTATTTGTCTGTATGTGTGTAAAGGGAATATGTTTATTTATCAAAATGCTCACACCGTTTTTCTTTTGGCCAGAGTAGCTGTGGTAGTGCTGTGTGTAAATTGAGCCCAAATATTTGGGTTCCTTAGATTTTTTGAAATGAGTCTATTGAAGGAAAAGGATGTCTCCTTTCTTTCTGTGGAGATCTGTAAGTGCCATAAACCTCTTCTGTGGTGAATTAAAGCCATTAACATTTTGGGTGATTAAGAAAATTTGTTTATTATGTGGCGCCATATGATTTGGATTGAATTTAGGAGGAAATAGTCCCTCTCTAGAATGTAAGTGATTTGTATAAAGTGTACCTCTAACGAAAATGAAAATGAACAAAACAAACATCAATAACAATAAAAAAACATATTATTAAACTGATCATTGCTCCTAGGAAACACCTAGGGGTATTATATAACAACATTATCACCATGAGAAAAGTAGGAGTCACTCCAAACATGGTTAGTCAAACAATTGGAGATGGTAACCAGCTCCTAAGGTAATCTAGGTATACAATATAAACTTATCTACTTATAATATCTATAAATCTTATCTTGTTAAACTCATAGCTCAGGTTGAAATATTCAAAAGCAAACTGTGAATACGGGGTAAGGTGGGAAAGGAAGGAAGGGGGGGAAGGCAAAGGGAAGGAGCACAATGGAGAAGATTAGTATATATACATAGTTGTAATCTCACCACCTTCTGAGTAACATCAGAAGAGACAGTCAATTGTCCCGACCAAGAGTCTGTGGTACCAATTCTCGCTTTTAGTTTAGGGCTGCAAGAAAGAGGGAGGTATTCAGGTCTCCTTTTCCTGTTGTCTCATATGGGTCTCTAATGAAGATATAAGGTTATTTCATTTTGGAGAAGATGCATGTTGGGCTTGAGTCTTGTCTCTTGTGGGAGGATGGACTTGTTGCCACTTATCCTGTGGTTGTTGGGATATCTTACGGTCCATTCGGCCCTGTGTAACTTCTGGTGTGTTGCAGTTTGGTGGGTCTAATTCCAATGGTTTACAAAAGTTTGGAACATCAGCTATAGATCTGCATGTCAGCTTCTGGTTTTCATGAAAGACATATAATTGAAATGGGAATCCCCATCTGTATAAAATTATTTTCTGCCTGAGTAGAGTCGTGAGAGGGCCCAATTCACGGCGTCTTTAAAGTATACGCGGAGAAAGGTCGGCATAAAACTGAAGAACCATCCCTCTAAAACGTACAGGTTGGTTCTTACTAGAGAGGTTCAATAATTCCTCTTTCTCCCTAAATTGCCTGAATTTAATGATGATGACTCTTGCAGGAGCTGATTCAGGTGGCCTAGGCCTCAGCGCTCTGTCCCATTGTATGCTTTCTGCTGAGGAGGACCCTGTTAAGTGTTGGAAGAGGGCCGGTAGATATGTTGGTAAGTCCTTTGGAAGAACTGATTCAGGGACTCCACTGATCCTTAAATTTTTCCTCTGACTGCGGTTCTCTAAGTCTTCAATCTTATCATGCAGCATATCTATAAGGGTAAATTGTTCCGTAGTTTGATCTTGTAGTAAGGTGACATTTTCTTTGATTAGATCTGTGTTGTCTTCAAGTGCCTCAACACGAAATCCCAACAAGTGCATATGCTGTTTGAGTTCTGCCATTTCCTCTTTCATGCAAGATCTGATGATTTCAGCTATATCTTGCTTTGATGCAAGTGAGGATAATAACGATATAGGGACCTGTGTGGTTGAGTCGTGGGGAGGTGATATAGAACTTGAGGAGCGGAGTTCTCTTTCAGGGGATATGGGTAGTTATAAATCAGATGCTGTAGAAGCTCTCATATTAGCTGTGAAAAAGTGTTAACTGAAGATTCTTTTACAGTTACAGCCTTAGCGAATTTTGCCGGTTTTATTAATTTTTTAGTGGCCATTGCAATTTTAGAAACAGCCCTTGTATCTTTGTGAGTTAAGATAGTATGAATAGGTATAATCCGCAGGCTTGTGTGTTGTAAAGTAGCGCCGCAAAGGTTTTGCCTGGTATCACTCTCGATATGATATTATGTGCTGAGCTTTTTGGAGCTTTATTTTACTCCCTACTGTGGTAGCTACATATGAAAGTTCTGTGTCTGAGTCCAAGAGAAGAATTAATAGGGTTCTTGTGGGATTTCGCTCTTTTTTAGCTGTCTTTGCTATGTATCTTTGATATGTCTGTGATATAGGTGGCTTTTACTTTTAACTCTCCAAGTGCTTATAGCAAAGTCCGTGTATCCAGCATGGGCCAGGTGCAAACAGGGTCAGCTTGACTTCGTGTCTGAGGCCTTAGCGCTCTCCTCCCCATTATGGTGTAGGAATCTATGTCGAGAGGTTATTGATGCCGTGTATTTCGGGTCTGCAAACCGCAATCCGCTGATTCACAAACTGACAGCGATCCGGACCGGGTGAACCTTCCGGTGTGTCAGGCTTTCTTTTATGAGGCTTGTTAAAATGGCGTCTTGTTAGCTCTGCACCTCTTGTAAGCAAGATGCACTTCCTCTGTTGCGTGGATTTGGATCACCATGCAAGTAATATATTTATGGTTCTGCTGCTTCTGCAGTTCTTTAGAGATCTAATTTGACCTGTAGCTTTTGAGTTACGCTGTTGAAATCAGTAGATTCATGGAGCTGGTGTTACGGAGCTCTAGATTTATGCGGCCATTGTAACCGCGTCTGGCTTCGCCCCCATCACTAGGTTTTTAATGGCATTTCTGGTATGTTAGCCACTTATATTTTGCACGTTGACAATTTGATAATGATAATCCAATCCATTAGAAAACACCTCATGAACAACTTTTTTTTCAGGATTTTTAGACACTTGTAATTCAATAGCCTTGAAAAACTCTTAGGCCTAGATTTGGAGTTTGGCGTTAGCCGTGAAAACCAGCGTTAGAGGCTCCTAACGCTGGTTTTAGGCTACCTCCGGTATTTGGAGTCACTCAAAAAAGGGTCTAACGCTCACTTTTCTGCCGCGACTTTTCCATACCGCAGATCCCCTTACGTAAATTGCGTATCCTATCTTTTCAATGGGATTTTTCTAACTCCGGTATTTAGAGTCGTGTCTGAAGTGAGCGTTAGACATCTAACGACAAAACTCCAGCCGCAGGAAAAAAGTCAGTAGTTAAGAGCTTTCTGGGCTAACGCCGGTTTATAAAGCTCTTAACTACTGTGCTCTAAAGTACACTAACACCCATAAACTACCTATGTACCCCTAAACCGAGGTCCCCCCACATCGTCGCCACTCGATTAAATTTTTTTAACCCCTAATCTGCCGACCGCCACCTACGTTATCCTTATGTACCCCTAATCTGCTGGCCCTAACACCGCCGACCCCTGTATTATATTTATTAACCCCTAACCTGCCCCCCCACAACGTCGCCGCCAGCTACCTACACCTATTAACCCCTAATCTGCCGACCGCAAAGCGCCGCCACCTACGTTATCCTTATGTACCCCTAATCTGCTGCCCCTAACACCGCCGACCCCTGTATTATATTTATTAACCCCTAACCTGCCCCCCACAATGTCGCCGCCAGCTACCTACACCTATTAACCCCTAATCTGCTGACCGCAAAGCGCCGCCACCTACGTTATACTTATGTACCCCTAATCTGCTGCCCCTAACACCGCCGACCCCTGTATTATATTTATTAACCCCTAACCTGCCCCCCACAACGTCGCCGCCAGCTACCTACACCTATTAACCCCTAATCTGCCGACCGGACCGCACCGCTATTATTATAAAGTTATTAACCCCTAATCCGCCTCACTAACCCTATAATAAATAGTATTAACCCCTAATCTGCCCTCCCTAACATCGCCGACACCTTACTTCAAACATTAACCCCTAATTTGCCAACTGGAGCTCACCGCTATTCTAATAAATGTATTAACCCCTAAAGCTAAGTCTAACCCTAACACTAACACCCCCCTAAATTAAATATAATTTAAATCTAACGAAATAAATTAACTCTTATTAAATAAATTATTCTTATTTAAAGCTAAATACTTACCTGTAAAATAAACCCTAATATAGCTACAATATAAATTATAATTATATTATAGCTATTTTAGGATTTATATTTATTTTACAGGTAACTTTGTATTTATTTTAACCAGGTACAATAGCTATTAAATAGTTAAGAACTATTTAATAGCTAAAATAGTTAAAATAATTACAAAATTACCTGTAAAATAAATCCTAACCTAAGTTACAATTAAACCTAACACTACACTATCAATAAATTAATTAAATACAATTCCTACAAATAAATACAATTAAATAAACTAGCTAAAGTACAAAAAATAAAAAAGAACTAAGTTACAAAAAATAAAAAAATATTTACAAGCATAAGAAAAATATTACAACAATTTTAAACTAATTACACCTACTCTAAGCCCTCTAATAAAATAACAAAGCCCCCCAAAATAAAAAAATGCCCTACCCTATTCTAAATTACTAAAGTTCAAAGCTCTTTTACCTTACCAGCCCTGAACAGGACCCTTTGCGGGGCATGCCTCAAGAAGTTCAGCTCTTTTGCCTGTAAAAAAAAACATACAATACCCAAGCCCCCCAACATTACAACCCACCACCCACATACCCCTAATCTAACCCAAACCCCCCTTAAATAAACCTAACACTAAGCCCCTGAAGATCTTCCTACCTTGTCTTCACCTCACCTGGTTCACCGATCTGTCCAGAAGAGCTCCTCCGATGTCCTGATCCAAGCCCAAGCGGGGGGCTGAAGAGGTCCATGATCCGGCTGAAGTCTTCATCCAAGCGGGGCAGAAGAGATCTTCCATCCGATTGAAGTCTTCATCCAAGCGGCATCCATCTGGAGCGGGAGCGGCAGCATCTTGAAGACCTCTGACGCGGAACATCCATCCTGGCCGACGACTGAACGACGAATGACGGTTCCTTTAAAATGACGTCATCCAAGATGGCGTCCCTCGAATTCCGATCGGAACAGCCAATAGAATGCGAGCTCAATCTGATTGGCTGATTGGATCAGCCAATCGGATTGAACTTGATTCTGATTGGCTGATTCCATCAGCCAATCAGAATATTCCTACCTTAATTCCGATTGGCTGATAGAATCCTATCAGCCAATCGGAATTCGAGGGACGCCATCTTGGATGACGTCATTTAAAGGAACCGTCATTCGTCGTTCAGTCGTCGGCCAGGATGGATGTTCCGCGTCGGAGGTCTTCAGGATGCTGCCGCTCCGCTCCGGATGGATGCCGCTTGGATGAAGACTTCAATCGGATGGAAGACCTCTTCTGCCCCGCTTGGATGAAGACTTCAGCCGGATCATGGACCTCTTCAGCCCCCCGCTTGGGCTTGGATCAGGACATCGGAGGAGCTCTTCTGGACAGATCGGTGAACCCGGTGAGGTGAAGACAAGGTAGGAAGATCTTCAGGGGCTTAGTGTTAGGTTTATTTAAGGGGGGTTTGGGTTAGATTAGGGGTATGTGGGTGGTGGGTTGTAATGTTGGGGGGCTTGGGTATTGTATGTTTTTTTTTACAGGCAAAAGAGCTGAACTTCTTGGGGCATGCCCCGCAAAGGGCCCTGTTCAGGGCTGGTAAGGTAAAAGAGCTTTGAACTTTAGTAATTTAGAATAGGGTAGGGCATTTTTTTATTTTGGGGGGCTTTGTTATTTTATTAGGGGGCTTAGAGTAGGTGTAATTAGTTTAAAATTGTTGTAATATTTTTCTTATGTTTGTAAATATTTTTTTATTTTTTGTAACTTAGTTCTTTTTTATTTTTTGTACTTTAGCAAGTTTATTTAATTGTATTTATTTGTAGGAATTGTATTTAATTAATTTATTGATAGTGTAGTGTTAGGTTAATTGTAGGTAATTGTAGGTAGTTTATTTAATTAATTTATTGATAGTGTAGTGTTAGGTTTAATTGTAACTTAGGTTAGGATTTATTTTACAGGTAATTTTGTAATTATTTTAACTATTTTAGCTATTAAATAGTTCTTAACTATTTAATAGCTATTGTACCTGGTTAAAATAAATACAAAGTTACCTGTAAAATAAATATAAATCCTAAAATATCTATAATATAATTATAATTTATATTGTAGCTATATTAGGATTTATTTTACAGGTAAGTATTTAGCTTTAAATAGGAATAATTTATTTAATAAGAGTTAATTAATTTCGTTAGATTTAAATTATATTTAACTTAGGGGGGTGTTAGTGTTAGGGTTAGACTTAGCTTTAGGGGTTAATACATTTATTAGAATAGCGGTGAGCTCCAGTCGGCAGATTAGGGGTTAATGTTTGAAGTTAGGTGTCGGCGATGTTAGGGAGGGCAGATTAGGGGTTAATACTATTTATTATAGGGTTAGTGAGGCGGATTAGGGGTTAATAACTTTATAATAATAGCGGTGCGGTGCGGTCGGCAGATTAGGGGTTAATAAGTGTAGGCATGTGGAGGCGACGTTGTGGGGGCAGATTAGGGGTTAATAAATATAATATAAGGGTCGGCGATGTTAGGGCAGCAGATTAGGGGTACATAGGGATAATGTAAGTAGCGGCGGTTTACGGAGCGGCAGATTAGGGGTTAATAATAATATGCAGGGGTCAGCGATAGCGGGGGCGGCAGAATAGGGGTTAATAAGTGTAAGGTTAGGGGTGTTTAGACTCGGGGTACATGTTAGAGTGTTAGGTGCAGACGTAGGAAGTGTTTCCGCATAGCAAACAATGGGGCTGCGTTAGGAGCTGAATGCGACTTTTTTGCAGGTGTTAGGTTTTTTTTCAGCTCAAACAGCTCCATTGTTTCCTATGGGGGAATCGTGCACGAGTACGTTTTTGAGGCTGGCCGCTTGCGCAAGAAACTCTGGTATCGAGAGTTGAAGCTGCGTTAAATATGCTCTACGCTCCTTTTTTGGAGCCTAACGCAGCCTTTATGTGGACTCTCAATACCAGAGTTATTTTTATGGTGCGGCCAGAAAAAAGCCAGCGTTAGCTACGGGGGTCATTACCGACAAAACTCCAAATCTAGGCCTTAGCCTCTTATTCACAGTATACCTTGTCTGTTCACATGTTTTAATTGTTATAGTTTTTGTATGCTTAGTTAATTAACACAAAAAAAAGCTCAACTCACACTTAACACTTTAAAGAAAGAAACTTGCACACAACTTAAAAAGGGAATATACATATATATATATATATATATATATATATATATATATATATATATATATATACAGTATATATATATTTTATAAATGTCAAATGCCCGTCATGAGTTGATATTATTAGTTTGGGGGTAAAAAAATTCTTTATTCAGGAAACAGGCACAATAGATTGTCATCATAAAAACTCAAGTTGCAGCCATGTATTATTTTTTCGTTGGGCACATATCTTTTTCTTCAGTGGAAGTCTCTGAGAACATCCTTGAAATTTTTGTGGAATGGTTGTTTGTTATAGTTTTGATGTGTTTAATTATAATTAGATGTTTTATATATCTTATATCTAATTTGAGTGGTTTAAATAATTCAAATATTAGCTCTTCGAATAGACTACAATGCTATAAAAAACAGAATTATCACTAAAGATTGCATACACCGTGAAATTTTGATGGATTGGAATATTGGACAATATTTAATAAATACAATAACTGATCTTTACAAATATAACACTTAGACATATCATATTACTGGACATTTACCTAAACCGGCCATCATTCTCATATGTGTGCAAGCCAATCCACCAGTGTTGTTCCTGACCTCGTGAGAACTGTAGATCACAAAATATAAAGACTATTATTTGATGCACAGAGAGTGACTATGAAGTGTGTTCAGACTCAGAAATATCATCATAGTACAGAAAAATAGATAAAGGCAAGTCAGATGGAAAATTAGGTGGTATACTCTGAGTTGTGTGGTTATACTGTTTCACTAACCTTCTGCAGATTTTGACCAAGGAAGTCCAGTTCATTCTGGTTGTGGATGGATACCAACTCAGCTTGGAACCATGTGCAGATCCGTTGAGCTTGCACCCAAGTTGAATGATGCTCAAAGAACTTGTACTCAGCACCCTCATATTGCACCCATTCTCTGCTTCCTAAGAAAGAAGTGTAGCAAGGATATGTAATGGGCAGTGAAGCACAGCATTATAATAGGGGGGAACGGACAGGTGTAAAAATGTGTTGGTGTACACAACATTAGAGTGCATAAGAAAGAGTTTGGGAGAGATGTGGCTGACCTTTTGGCTTCTGAGAATTACAGTTGCTGCTAATCTTATACAATTTTGGGTACTTCAGAATTCAGTGATTCCTTAGGTGGGCTGCTACTAGCCCAGAGAAACTAAAACACAACCAGACTCTACATTTTGGATATTGCTAACCTTCAGAGCGCTGTAATGTTTTGTGTACACTGCTAAGCACTACATTTAAGTTAATGCTAGTATTTGAGTTGAGGTCATAAATTATTTCAAAGAAGAACTCTGCAAACATAGAAGGCACTATGTCTAAGCAAGTGGTATATTATTAACTATATATAGATGGGTATTTTGCTAGTAATACCAATTTGAGCTAACAATTCATGGGAGCCACGTTCTAAAAATGTGGAGCCTTGAAAAAGACAAAGAAACATATACCTGGACATAGTTTCTATTCAGCAGAGGCTTTAGCACACAGGTGTGCAAGAATAGCGCCTCCATCAAGGTTAATTAACTCTTTACTAAGGGTATGGTAGTACACTATAACCACACTTTTACCCAGTTTCAACCCAGAAAACCCACAGTGGAATCAACCTCACCTTCAGTTACTTCTGGTTGTTTTATCTCTGTTCCTGAAAAACAAGAAGAAATGAGCAGATACAGCATTAGAAATTATCAATCAATTACCAACAGCATCATAAATCTATTAAAGCTGCAAAAGGACCATGATGTTGCTCATAAATATCTTATTGAATGGTCAGCTCAAGATGGGAAGGGAAAGGTATACTATAAAACACTTTTGTACATTTGGAGAATTCACAGACCAGTTCCAGAATAAGAGGACTTGCCATAAAGAAGGAAAGTGTCAGGTTATTAAAAATTATACAGAAAGGGATATTTGAAATAATTTCAGGGCTGAGGTTGTAGGACTAAAGGAATCTGATCTAGGATAGGATGGAAGTTTTATCTTTGGGGCACAAACAGACCTAATTAATTATGAGACAAGCGAATTTGAATGGCAGTTTAGGTGGGTTTAGATTTGTGGGAACAGGTAAGCATGTGCTGAAGCATAATTGGGCTTATTTATGATCATAGGCTGGTTGACCTAGAATGGGAAGGTCTGATTTAGGCAACAGATGGATCAGGCCTGGGAACAGCTGGATCCAACTTATTTTGATGGACATGGTCTGTGAAAGACGGATGGATGTAATAGGAGAGTTACAGACCAGTCTAATCTAAGTGTTGCAGGGGGTAAGATTTTGCTGGAACAGGCCAGATTTATCTTAGAATTGCAGGTAGGTCAATTATAGGTGGAATAGGTAAGTATCTTGAAAGTGAGGTGTGTCTGATAAGTAGTTGAGGGTAAGTAGGTTAAGTAGTAGGGAAATTGACAAATAATTGGCTTTTGTGAGTTTTTCTACCTTTGGGTAGCTTGCAGATCCAGTCCATCGAAGATTCACACTCCAGAGCCAACCACTGTAAGGATGAAAGGTCCAGTACTACACACCTTCGAATGTCATCATCATCATGATTGCTGCGATCAAAGTTGTGGTAGGAATACTAGATAGAAAAAAACACAGTTAGAAAAATGTGATGAAAAATTTGCTCCCTTGCAATATCTTGGGTGATTACAAAACAGATAAATAAAATCTGTATGGATGATTATTTAGCTTTGCACTCATTTTACCCCCTACCCCACTGTAATTACTTTCTTTAGGATGCTAACACATGACTCACACCCAGTCCATCACTCCAAACCCAGTTATTGTCACCACTGGGATCCCGTCTGTTCAGACCAATCCAGAACCAATGTTGTTCGTGTATTTCAGGGTCCGATTCTCTGAAAGACATACAGATTGTGTCAACTAGACATGGCTTCTACTTAGACATACAGACACAAGCTTTTTAACACAGAAGCGTACATACAGGGAGTGCAGAATTATTAGGCAAATGAGTATTTTGACCACATCATCCTCTGCATGTTGTCTTACTCCAAGCTGTATAGGCTCGAAAGCCTACTACCAATTAAGCATATTAGGTGATGTGCATCTCTGTAATGAGAAGGGGTGTGGTCTAATGACATCAACACCCTATATCAGGTGTGCATAATTATTAGGCAACTTCCTTTCCTTTGGCAAAATGGGTCAAAAGAAGGACTTGACATGCTCAGAAAAGTCAAAAATAGTGAGATATCTTGCAGAGGGATGCAGCACTCTTAAAATTGCAAAGCTTCTGAAGCGTGATCATCGAACAATCAAGCGTTTCATTCAAAATTGTCAACAGGGTCGCAAGAAGCGTGTGGAAAAACCAAGGCGCAAAATAACTGCCCATGAACTGAGAAAAGTCAAGTGTGCAGCTGCCAAGATGCCACTTGCCACCAGTTTGGCCATATTTCAGAGCTGCAACATCACTGGAGTGCCCAAAAGCACAAGGTGTGCAATACTCAGAGACATGGCCAAGGTAAGAAAGGCTGAAAGACGACCACCACTGAACAAGACACACAAGCTGAAACGTCAAGACTGGGCCAAGAAATATCTCAAGACTGATTTTTCTAAGGTTTTATGGACTGATGAAATGAGAGTGAGTCTTGATGGGCCAGATAGATGGGCCCGTGGCTGGATTGGTAAAGGGCAGAGAGCTCCAGTCCGACTCAGATGCCAGCAAGGTGGAGGTGGAATACTGGTTTGGGCTGGTATCATCAAAGATGAGCTTGTGGGCCTTTTCAGGTTGAAGATGGAGTCAAGCTCAACTCCCAGTCCTACTGCCAGTTTCTGGAAGACACCTTCTTCAAGCAGTGGTACAGGAAGAAGTCTGCATCCTTCAAGAAAAACATGATTTTCATGCAGGACAATGCTTCATCACACGCGTCCAAGTACTCCACAGCGTGGCTGGCAAGAAAGGGTTTAAAAGAAGAAAATCTAATGACATGGCCTCCTTGTTCCCCTGATCTGAACCCCATTGAGAACCTGTGGTCCATCATCAAATGTGAGATTTACAAGGAGGGAAAACAGTACACCTCTCTGAACAGTGTCTGGGAGGCTGTGGTTGCTGCTGCACGCAATGTTGATGGTGAACAGATCAAAACACTGACAGAATCCATGGATGGCAGGCTTTTGAGTGTCCTTGCAAAGAAAGGTGGCTATATTGGTCACTGATTTGTTTTTGTTTTGTTTTTGAATGTCAGAAATGTATATTTGTGAATGTTGAGATGTTATTTTGGTTTCACTGGTAAAAATAAATAATTGAAATGGGTATATATTTGTTTTTTGTTAAGTTGCCTAATAATTATGCACAGTAATAGTCACCTGCACACACAGATATCCCCCTAAAATAGCTATAACTAAAAACAAACTAAAAACTACTTCCAAAACTATTCAGCTTTGATATTAATGAGTTTTTTGGGTTCATTGAGAACATGGTTGTTGTTCAATAATAAAATTAATCCTCAAAAATACAACTTGCCTAATAATTCTGCACTCCCTGTACATGTTAAAATCAGAACAGTGAAAATAATTAACTAATTGCTAGTGAAATATAAAAAATATCTATTTTTACCAAGTATTAATTGATACATAATTTATGGTGGGATAGAATAATATTATGGAGCAAAATCTTTGGGTAAGTATCATCTTAATGAAATTGGAGTGTGTACAGCGCCTATGGCCGAGGATATAGAATGTCAGAAGGAATATGGTGACTGACAGGTGATGTCAGAGGTATTTATTAAGTTAAAATAGCCACTATGGAACTATTACACATAAAACAATATTGTACATTGATGGTAACAATGAGTGCTATTCATGGATCCATGATGTTGGTTAAAAATGCTTAATTATAAAAACAATGGGGTTTGAAGCGTTCACCATAAAATAGTTGCAGTTACATGCACAGGACCTTAAATCACAAGTGCCCTTGGATTAATCTGAGATTATCATATATGTGATAATAACAACAATAAGAGTAACAACAATGAAAAGGTCAAGTCAATGTGTATGAGTAGAAGTGGAGAGTGTGACTGAGTGAATTGTACGGTCAGCGTTCAGTGAAATAATGACATGTATGAATACAATATCAAACGTGGTGCACAAATAAAAATGGTGCACAAGCAAAAAGTGGAAACTTGCGAAAAATTGTGGATGTAAAATGGTGTACAATAAGTGAAACAAATGTTCATAAAAATTAGAAACAGCAAAAATAGTCCGGTGCACATAAAAAATAAAATATATAATCCAATAAAAGTGAATAATTCAAAATGTGTAACCTGTGTACTTGATATAAATAATCCTCAGAGGATCCTGGGGGTCTTTAGAACTTCATTGTCCAATTGCTTGTCCTTAGAAATTGTCCCTGTAAAGGATAATATAATAGTGTAGTTTGTCCAAAAATAAAAAAAGGAGTGGTGCTTACCAGTAGGTCAACGCGTTTCGGCCCTTCACTCAGGCCATTATCAAGACTGCTTTATAAAGGCCTGAGTGAAGGGCCAAAACGTGTTGACCTACTGGTAAGCACCACTCCTTTTTTATTTTTATTTTTGGACAAACTACACTATTATATTATCCTTTACAGGGACAATTTCTAAGGACAAGCAATTGGACAATGAAGTTCTAAAGACCCCCAAGATCCTCTGAGGATTATTTCTATCAAGTACACAGGTTACACATTTTGAATTTTTCACTTTTATTGGATTATATATTTTTATTTTTTTATTTTTTATGTGCACCGGACTATTTTTGCTGTTTCTAATTTTTATGAACATTTGTTTCACTTATTGTACTTCATTTTTATGAACATTTGTTTCACTTATTGTACTTCATTTTTATGAACATTTGTTTCACTTATTGTACTTCATTTTTATGAACATTTGTTTCACTTATTATACACCATTTTACATCCACAATTTTTCACAAGTTTCCACTTTTTGCTTGTGCACCATTTTTATTTGTGCACCACGTTTGATATTGTATTCATACATGTCATTATTTCACTGAA
Organism: Bombina bombina; assembly: GCF_027579735.1. Taxonomy (NCBI): domain Eukaryota; kingdom Metazoa; phylum Chordata; class Amphibia; order Anura; family Bombinatoridae; genus Bombina; species Bombina bombina. The sequence goes on along the minus strand of NC_069499.1, from coordinate 1,178,687,158 downwards.
CGCTGACCGTACAATTCACTCAGTCACACTCTCCACTTCTACTCATGCACATTGACTTGACCTTTTCATTGTTGTTACTCTTATTGTTGTTATTATCACATATATGATAATCTCAGATTCATCCAAGGGCTCTTGTGATTAAGGTCCTGTGCATGTAACAGTGCAACTATTTTATTGTGAACGCTTCAAACTCCATTGTTTTTATAATTAAGCATTTTTAACCAACATCATGGATCCATGAATAGCACTCATTGTTACCATCAATGTGCAATATTGTTTTATGTGTAATAGTTCCATTGCGGCTATTTTAACTTATTAAATATCTCTGACATCACCTGTCAGTCACCATATTCCTTCTGACATTCTATATCCTCGGCCATAGGTGCTGTACATACTCCAATTTCATTTTCACTTTCCTTTGGCTAGTTAGGAGGCCTTTTGTGCACAGCTAGGGATTCACGCCTGAGCGCTTGGTCACTATAAACTCTTTCTCACGTAAGTATCATCTTAAGATAAGAAAAAAATGTCTCATGTGAAGCCAGTTGAAATTAACAATCTTCAAACAAATGGCTGCAAAGAAATATCATGGTTTTAAGCACTCTGAAAAACCTCCTGTCTATGAGACAAACCAAACAGACTTGGCAGCCATAGCTCTGAAGGGTCTGGACAACTATGTAAGTGACTGCTAGCTGAACCTGAACTGTTACAATACTGAGAGGAAGAGCAACCAACTGGAAATGCAAATCCTCAAAGCAAGTTTCAAATAGTCTGTATTCTTGGAAAGTGAATATATGCTTCCTTCAGATTTATGGTAGACATAAATTGGCAGACTTTCAGCACAAGAATAACAGACCACAATGACTGAAAAAGCTTGACCCTGTACTGATGACTAAACATCTGGGAGGCTTTGAATATATGCCAGAATGTTTTATCTTTACTAGAAAAATAAGAAAACAAAAATATAGTTTAGCCAGAGGTCCCACAGAGTCTCCAAAATAGTGCTTAAAAAAGGAATAGATCGTATGTGGATGGTTTTACCCTCAAGGCTATAAAGGTGTGGTCTGTGACACCTTCCATGTGATCTAAATTTAGAATTCCAAGTAGATTTCCTGTCACCTGAAAGGGACATTAAACTAAATAAATGTAATGTTTAATTATGCATAGATAAACTTTACAATATACTTTCATAATTGTGTCCCTAACTGACCACATCCCTTGAAAATAAACTTTTAGAGGTGCTAACAAAAATATTTTTAAATGATTTATATGCAGATCTTTAGCAGCACCATACTTAATATAAACTCCATATTTAAAAATGTAAGGTCCCTTTAATAGTTCATATAAAACTAATATTTATTGTCTTGAAAAAATAACAAGTTTGGGTTTGTTATTTTTATTCTGATGGGGAAAATTACATCCCTACATTTTATTAATAGACTCCAGGTTAGTTTGTAAGCATGTTTTAATAAACTCATGAGTATAAACATGCTTTCAACCACTGTCTAGCTTTTATGGCTGCAAGCTGTAATTTTAGCAGAAATACATAAAGTGCCTATTAAACAATTATAAACACACAAAATAGACAAGTGGAAAAGAACAGTTTGTTAAACAGAACTATCTGTTAACATATTCACGCCACCTACTGGGCAGCAATGCTAACTGATGTGCATAGCTAAAAAACATAATTTATGTAAGAACTTACCTGATAAATTCATTTCTTTCATATTAGCAAGAGTACATGAGCTAGTGACGTATGGGATATACATTCCTACCAGGAGGGACAAAGTTTCCCAAACCTCAAAATGCCTATAAATACACCCCTCACCACACCCACAAATCAGTTTAACGAATAGCCAAGAAGTGGGGTGATAAGAAAAAAAGTGCAAAAGCATAAAAAACATAATTTATGTAAGAACTTACCTGATAAATTCATTTCTTTCATATTAACAAGAGTCCATGAGCTAGTGACGTATGGGATATACATTCCTACCAGGAGGGGCAAAGTTTCCCAAACCTTAAAATGCCTATAAATACACCCCTCACCACACCCACAAATCAGTTTAACGAATAGCCAAGAAGTGGGGTGATAAGAAAAAAAGTGCGAAGCATATAAAATAAGGAATTGGAATAATTGTGCTTTATACAAAAAAATCATAACCACCACAAAAAAGGGTGGGCCTCATGGACTCTTGTTAATATGAAAGAAATGAATTTATCAGGTAAGTTCTTACATAAATTATGTTTTCTTTCATGTAATTAACAAGAGTCCATGAGCTAGTGACGTATGGGATAATGACTACCCAAGATGTGGATCTTTCCACACAAGAGTCACTAGAGAGGGAGGGATAAAATAAAGACAGCCAATTCCTGCTGAAAATAATCCACACCCAAAATAAAGTTTAACAAAAAACATAAGCAGAAGATTCAAACTGAAACCGCTGCCTGAAGAACTTTTCTACCAAAAACTGCTTCAGAAGAAGAAAATACATCAAAATGGTAGAATTTAGTAAAAGTATGCAAAGAGGACCAAGTTGCTGCTTTGCAGATCTGGTCAACCGAAGCTTCATTCCTAAACGCCCAGGAAGTAGATACTGACCTAGTAGAATGAGCTGTAATTCTTTGAGGCGGAATTTTACCCGACTCAACATAGGCAAGATGAATTAAAGATTTCAACCAAGATGCCAAAGAAATGGCAGAAGCTTTCTGGCCTTTCCTAGAACCGGAAAAGATAACAAATAGACTAGAAGTCTTACGGAAAGATTTCGTAGCTTCAACATAATATTTCAAAGCTCTAACAACATCCAAAGAATGCAATGATTTCTCCTTAGAATTCTTAGGATTAGGACATAATGAAGGAACCACAATTTCTCTACTAATGTTGTTGGAATTCACAACTTTAGGTAAAAATTCAAAAGAAGTTCGCAACACCGCCTTATCCTGATGAAAAATCAGAAAAGGAGACTCACACGAAAGAGCAGATAATTCAGAAACTCTTCTAGCAGAAGAGATGGCCAAAAGGAACAAAACTTTCCAAGAAAGTAATTTAATGTCCAATGAATGCATAGGTTCAAACGGAGGAGCTTGAAGAGCTCCCAGAACCAAATTCAAACTCCAAGGAGGAGAAATTGACTTAATGACAGGTTTTATACGAACCAAAGCTTGTACAAAACAATGAATATCAGGAAGAATAGCAATCTTTCTGTGAAAAAGAACAGAAAGAGCGGAGATTTGTCCTTTCAAAGAACTTGCGGACAAACCCTTATCTAAACCATCCTGAAAAAACTGTAAAATTCTCGGTATTCTAAAAGAATGCCAAGAAAAATGATGAGAAAGACACCAAGAAATATAAGTCTTCCAGACTCTATAATATATCTCTCGAGATACAGATTTACGAGCCTGTAACATAGTATTAATCACGGAGTCAGAGAAACCTCTATGACCAAGAATCAAGCGTTCAATCTCCATACCTTTAAATTTAAGGATTTCAGATCCGGATGGAAAAAAGGACCTTGTGACAGAAGGTCTGGTCTTAACGGAAGAGTCCATGGCTGGCAAGATGCCATCCGGACAAGATCCGCATACCAAAACCTGTGAGGCCATGCCGGAGCTATTAGCAGAACAAACGAGCATTCCCTCAGAATCTTGGAGATTACTCTTGGAAGAAGAACTAGAGGCGGAAAGATATAGGCAGGATGATACTTCCAAGGAAGTGATAATGCATCCACTGCCTCCGCCTGAGGATCCCGGGATCTGGACAGATACCTGGGAAGTTTCTTGTTTAGATGAGAGGCCATCAGATCTATCTCTGGGAGCCCCCACAATTGAACAATCTGAAGAAATACCTCTGGGTGAAGAGACCATTCGCCCGGATGCAACGTTTGGCGACTGAGATAATCCGCTTCCCAATTGTCTACACCTGGGATATGAACCGCAGAGATTAGACAGGAGCTGGATTCCGCCCAAACCAAAATTCGAGATACTTCTTTCATAGCCAGAGGACTGTGAGTCCCTCCTTGATGATTGATGTATGCCACAGTTGTGACATTGTCTGTCTGAAAACAAATGAACGATTCTCTCTTCAGAAGAGGCCAAAACTGAAGAGCTCTGAAAACTGCACGGAGTTCCAAGATATTGATCGGTAATCTCACCTCCTGAGATTCCCAAACTCCTTGTGCCGTCAGAGATCCCCACACAGCTCCCCAACCTGTGAGACTTGCATCTGTTGAAATTACAGTCCAGGTCGGAAGAACAAAAGAAGCCCCCTGAATTAAACGATGGTGATCTGTCCACCACGTTAGAGAGTGCCGAACAATCGGTTTTAAAGATATTAATTGATATATCTTCGTGTAATCCCTGCACCATTGGTTCAGCATACAGAGCTGAAGAGGTCGCATGTGAAAACGAGCAAAGGGGATCGCGTCCGATGCAGCAGTCATAAGACCTAGAATTTCCATGCATAAGGCTACCGAAGGGAATGATTGAGACTGAAGGTTTCGACAGACTGTAATCAATTTTAGACGTCTCTTGTCTGTTAAAGACAAAGTCATGGACACTGAATCTATCTGGAAACCCAGAAAGGTTACCCTTGTTTGAGGAATCAAAGAACTTTTTGGTAAATTGATCCTCCAACCATGATCTTGAAGAAACAACACAAGTCGATTCGTATGAGACTCTGCTAAATGTAAAGACAGAGCAAGTACCAAGATATCGTCCAAATAAGGAAATACCACAATACCCTGTTCTCTGATTACAGACAGAAGGGCACCGAGAATCTTTGTGAAAATTCTTGGAGCTGTAGCAAGGTCAAACGGTAGAGCCACAAATTGGTAATGCTTGTCTAGAAAAGAGAATCTCAGGAACTGATAATGATCTGGATGAATCGGAATATGCAGATATGCATCCTGTAAATCTATTGTGGACATATAATTCCCTTGCTGAACAAAAGGCAATATAGTCCTTACAGTTACCATCTTGAACGTTGGTATCCTTACATAACGATTCAATAATTTTAGATCCAGAACTGGTCTGAAGGAATTCTCCTTCTTTGGTACAATGAAGAGATTTGAATAAAACCCCATCCCCTGTTCCGGAACTGGAACTGGCATAATTACTCCAGCCAACTCTAGATCTGAAACACAATTCAGAAATGCTTGAGCTTTCACTGGATTTACTGGGACATGGGAAAGAAAAAATCTCTTTGCAGGAGGTCTCATCTTGAAACCAATTCTGTACCCTTCTGAAACAATGTTCTGAATCCAAAGATTGTGAACAGAATTGATCCAAATTCCTTTGAAAAAACGTAACCTGCCCCCTACCAGCTGAACTGGAATGAGGGCCGTACCTTCATGTGAACTTAGAAGCAGGCTTTGCCTTTCTAGCAGGCTTGGATTTATTCCAGACTGGAGATGGTTTCCAAACTGAAACTGCTCCTGAGGACGAAGGATCAGGCTTTTGTTCTTTGTTGAAACGAAAGGAACGAAAACGATTGTTAGCCCTGTTTTTACCTTTAGACTTTTTATCCTGTGGTAAAAAAGTTCCTTTCCCACCAGTAACAGTTGAAATAATAGAATCCAACTGAGAACCAAATAATTTGTTTCCCTGGAAAGAAATGGAAAGTAGAGTTGATTTAGAAGCCATATCAGCATTCCAGGTCTTAAGCCATAAAGCTCTTCTGGCTAAGATAGCCAGAGACATAAATCTAACATCAACTCTAATAATATCAAAAATGGCATCACAGATGAAATTATTAGCATGCTGGAGAAGAATAATAATATCATGAGAATCACGATTTGTTACTTGTTGCGCTAGAGTTTCCAACCAAAAAGTTGAAGCTGCAGCAACATCAGCCAATGATATAGCAGGTCTAAGAAGATTACCTGAACATAGATAAGCTTTTCTTAGAAAAGATTCAATTTTTCTATCTAAAGGATCCTTAAACGAGGTACCATCTGACGTAGGAATGGTAGTACGTTTAGCAAGGGTAGAAATAGCCCCATCAACTTTAGGGATTTTGTCCCAAAATTCTAACCTGTCAGGCGGAACAGGATATAATTGCTTAAAACGTTTAGAAGGAGTAAATGAATTACCCAATTTATCCCATTCCTTAGCAATTACTGCAGAAATAGCATTAGGAACAGGAAAGACTTCTGGAATAACCGCAGGAGCTTTAAAAACCTTATCCAAACGTATAGAATTAGTATCAAGAGGACTAGAATCCTCTATTTCTAAAGCAATTAGTACTTCTTTAAGTAAAGAGCGAATAAATTCCATCTTAAATAAATATGAAGATTTATCAGCATCAATCTCTGAGATAGAATCCTCTGAACCAGAAGAGTCCAAAGAATCAGAATGATGGTGTTCATTTAAAAATTCATCTGTAGAGAGAGAAGATTTAAAAGACTTTTTACGTTTACTAGAAGGAGAAATAACAGACAAAGCCTTCTTTATGGATTCAGAAACAAAATCTCTTATGTTATCAGGAACATTCTGCACCTTAGATGTTGAGGGAACTGCAACAGGCAATGGTACATCACTAAAGGAAATATTATCTGCTTTAACAAGTTTGTCATGACAATTATTACAAACAACAGCTGGAGGAATAGCTACCAAAAGTTTACAGCAGATACACTTAGCTTTGGTAGATCCAGCAGGCAGTGGTTTTCCTGTAGTATCTTCTGGCTCAGATGCAACGTGAGACATCTTGCAATATGTAAGAGAAAAAACAACATATAAAGCAAAATAGATCAAATTCCTTATAAGACAGTTTCAGGAATGGGAAAAAAATGCCAAACATCAAGCTTCTAGCAACCAGAAGCAAATGAAAAATGAGACTGAAATAATGTGGAGACAAAAGCGACGCCCATATTTTTTGGCGCCAAATAAGACGCCCACATTATTTGGCGCCTAAATGCTTTTGGCGCCAAAAATGACGCCACATCCGGAACGCCGACATTTTTGGCGCAAAATAACGTCAAAAAATGACGCAACTTCCGGCGACACGTATGACGCCGGAAACGGAAAAGAATTTTTGCGCCAAAAAAGTCCGCGCCAAGAATGACGCAATAAAATGAAGCATTTTCAGCCCCCGCGAGCCTAACAGCCCACAGGGAAAAAAGTCAAATTTTTTGAGGTAAGAAAAAAAATGATAATTTAAAGCATAATCCCAAATATGAAACTGACTGTCTGGAAATAAGGAAAGTTGAACATTCTGAGTCAAGGCAAATAAATGTTTGAATACATATATTTAGAACTTTATAAATAAAGTGCCCAACCATAGCTTAGAGTGTCACAGAAAATAAGACTTACTTACCCCAGGACACTCATCTACATGTTTGTAGAAAGCCAAACCAGTACTGAAACGAGAATCAGTAGAGGAAATGGTAAATATAAGAGTATATCGTCGATCTGAAAAGGGAGGTAAGAGATGAATCTCTACGACCGATAACAGAGAACCTTATGAAATAGACCCCGTAGAAGGAGATCACTGCATTCAATAGGCAATACTCTCCTCACATCCCTCTGACATTCACTGCACGCTGAGAGGAAAACCGGGCTCCAACTTGCTGCGGAGCGCATATCAACGTAGAATCTAGCACAAACTTACTTCACCACCTCCCTTGGAGGCAAAGTTTGTAAAACTGATTTGTGGGTGTGGTGAGGGGTGTATTTATAGGCATTTTAAGGTTTGGGAAACTTTGCCCCTCCTGGTAGGAATGTATATCCCATACGTCACTAGCTCATGGACTCTTGTTAATTACATGAAAGAAAATAAGGAATTGGAATAATTGTGCTTTATATAAAAAAATCATAACCACCACAAAAAAGGGTGGGCCTCATGGACTCTTGCTAATATGAAAGAAATTAATTTATCAGGTAAGTTCTTACATAAATTATGTTTTCTTTCATGTAATTAGCAAGAGTCCATGAGCTAGTGACGTATGGGATAATGACTACCCAAGATGTGGATCTTCCACGCAAGAGTCACTAGAGAGGGAGGGATAAAATAAAGACAGCCAATTCCGCTGAAAATAATCCACACCGAAAATAAAGTTTAAATCTTATAATGAAAAAAACTGAAATTATAAGCAGAAGAATCAAACTGAAACAGCTGCCTGAAGTACTTTTTTACCAAAAACTGCTTCAGAAGAAGAAAACACATCAAAATGGTAGAATTTAGTAAAAGTATGCAAAGAAGACCAAGTTGCTGCTGTGCAAATCTGATCAACAGAAGCTTCATTCCTAAAAGCCCAGGAAGTAGAAACTGACCTAGTAGAATGAGCTGTAATCCTTTGAGGCAGAGTTTTACCCGACTCAACATAAGCATGATGAATTAAAGATTTCAACCAAGATGCCAAAGAAATGGCAGAGGCCTTCTGACCTTTCCTAGAACCGGAAAAGATAACAAAAAGACTAGAAGTCTTTCGGAAATTCTTAGTAGCTTCAATATAATATTTCAAAGCTCTAACTACATCCAAAGAATGCAATGATTTCTCCTTAGAATTCTTAGGATTAGGACATAATGAAGGAACCACAATTTCTCTACTAATGTTGTTAGAATTCACAACCTTAGGTAAAAATTGAAAAGAAGTTCGCAACACCGCCTTATCCTGATGAAAAATCAGAAAAGGAGACTCACAAGAAAGAGCAGATAATTCAGAAACTCTTCTAGCAGAAGAGATGGCCAAAAGAAACAAAACTTTCCAAGAAAGTAATTTAATGTCCAATGAATGCATAGGTTCAAATGGAGGAGCTTGAAGAGCCCCCAGAACCAAATTCAAACTCCAAGGAGGAGAAATTGACTTAATGACAGGATTTATACGAACCAAAGCTTGTACAAAACAATGAATATCAGGAAGATTAGCAATCTTTCTGTGAAAAAGAACAGAAAGAGCAGAGATTTGTCCTTTCAAGGAACTTGCAGACAAACCTTTATCCAAACCATCCTGAAGAAACTGTAAAATTCTCAGAATTCTAAAAGAATGCCAGGAAAAATGATGAGAAAGACACCAAGAAATGTAAGTCTTCCAGACTCTATAAAATATCTTCCTAGATACAGATTTACGAGCCTGTAACATAGTATTAATCACAGAGTCAGAGAAACCTCTTTGACTAAGAATCAAGCGTTCAATCTCCATACCTTTAAATTTAAGGATTTGAGATCCTGATGGAAAAAAGGACCTTGCGACAGAAGGTCTGGTCTTAACGGAAGAGTCCACGGTTGGCAAGAGGCCATCCGGACAAGATCCGCATACCAAAACCTGTGAGGCCATGCTGGAGCCATCAGCAGAACAAACGAGCATTCCTTCAGAATCTTGGAGATTACTCTTGGAAGAAGAACTAGAGGCGGAAAGATATAGGCAGGATGATACTTCCAAGGAAGTGACAATGCATCCACTGCTTCCGCTTGAGGATCCCTGGATCTGGACAGATACCTGGGAAGTTTCTTGTTTAGATGAGAAGCCATCAGATCTATTTCTGGAAGTCCCCACATTTGAACAATCTGAAGAAATACCTCTGGGTGAAGAGACCATTCGCCCGGATGTAACGTTTGGCGGCTGAGATAATCCGCTTCCCAATTGTCTATACCTGGGATATGAACCGCAGAAATTAGACAGGAGCTGGATTCCGCCCAAACCAGAATTCGAGATACTTCTTTCATAGCCAGAGGACTGTGAGTCCCTCCTTGATGATTGATATATGCCACAGTTGTGACATTGTCTGTCTGAAAACAAATGAACGATTCTCTCTTTAGAAGAGGCCATGACTGAAGAGCTCTGAAAATTGCACGGAGTTCCAAAATATTGATTGGTAATCTCACCTCCTGAGATTCCCAAACCCCTTGTGCTGTCAGAGACCCCCAAACTGCTCCCCAACCTGTCAGACTTGCATCTGTTGAAATCACAGTCCAGGTTGGAAGAACAAAAGAAGCCCCCTGAACTAAACGTTGGTGATCTGTCCACCACGTCAGAGAGTGTCGTACAAATGGTTTTAAAGATATCAATTGATGTATCTTTGTGAAATCCCTGCACCACTGGTTCAGCATACAGAGCTGAAGAGGTCGCATGTGAAAACGAGCAAAGGGGATCGCGTCCGATGCAGCAGTCATAAGACCTAGAATTTCCATGCATAAGGCTACCGAAGGGAATGATTGAGACTGAAGGTTTCGACAGGCTGAAACCAATTTTAGACGTCTCTTGTCTGTCAGAGACAGAGTCATGGACACTGAATCTATCTGGAAACCCTTGTCTGAGGAATCAATGAACTTTTCGGCAAATTGATCCTCCAACCATGATCTCGAAGAAACAATACGAGTCGATTCATATGAGATTCTGCTAAATGTGAAGACTGAGCAAGTACCAAGATATCGTCCAAATAAGGAAATACCACAATACCCTGTTCTCTGATTACAGACAGAAGGGCACCGAGAACCTTTGTAAAAATCCTTGGAGCTGTTGCTAGGCCAAATGGCAGAGCCACAAATTGGTAATGCTTGTCTAGGAAAGAGAATCTCAGAAACTGATAGTGATCTGGATGAATCGGAATATGCAGATATGCATCCTGTAAATCTATTGTGGACATATAATGCCCTTGCTGAACAAAAGGCAGGATAGTCCTTATAGTTACCATTTTGAATGTTGGTATCCTTACATAACGATTCAATATTTTTAGATCCAGAACTGGTCTGAAGGAATTCTCCTTATTTGGTACAATGAAGAGATTTGAATAAAACCCCAGTCCCTGTTCCAGAACTGGAACTGGCATAATTACTCCAGCCAACTCTAGATCTGAAACACATTTCAGAAATGCTTGAGCCTTAGCTGGATTTACTGGGACACGGGAAAGAAAAAATCTCTTTGTAGGAGGCCTTATTTTGAAGCCAATTCTGTACCCTTCTGAAATAATGTTCTGAATCCAAAGATTGTGAATTGAATTGATCCAAATTTCTTTGAAAAATCGTAATCTTCCCCCTACTAGCTGAGCTGGAATGAGGGCCGCACCTTCATGTGGACTTGGGAGCTGGCTTTGGTTTTCTAAAAGGCTTGGATTTATTCCAGACTGGAGATGGTTTCCAAACTGATACCGCTCCTGAGGATGAAGGATCAGGCTTTTGTTCCTTATTGTGACGAAAGGAACGAAAACGATTATTAGACCTAAATTTACCTTTAGATTTTTTATCCTGTGGTAAAAAAGTTCCTTTCCCTCCAGTAACAGTTGAGATAATAGAATCCAACTGAGAACCAAATAATTTATTACCCTGGAAAGAAAGGGAAAGCAAAGTTGACTTAGAAGACATATCAGCATTCCAAGTTTTAAGCCATAAAGCTCTTCTAGCTAAAATAGCTAGAGACATATACCTGACATCAACTCTAATGATATCAAAGATGGCATCACAAATAAAGTTATTAGCATGTTGAAGAAGATTAACAATGCTATGAGAATTATGATCTGTTACTTGTTGCGCTAAAGCTTTTAACCAAAAAGTTGAAGCTGCAGCAACATCCGCTAAAGATATAGCAGGTCTAAGAAGATTACCTGAACATAAGTAAGCTTTTCTTAGAAAGGATTCAATCTTCCTATCTAAAGGATCCTTAAAGGAAGTACTATCTGCCGTAGGAATAGTAGTACGTTTAGCAAGAGTAGAGATAGCCCCATCAACTTTAGGGATTTTGTCCCAAAACTCTAATCTGTCAGATGGCACAGGATATAATTGCTTAAAACGTTTAGAAGGAGTAAATGAATTACCCAAATTATTCCATTCCCTGGAGATTACTTCAGAAATAGCATCAGGGACAGGAAAAACTTCTGGAATAACTACAGGAGATTTAAAAACCTTATTTAAACGTTTAGATTTAGTATCAAGAGGACCAGAATCCTCTATTTCTAATGCAATTAAAACCTTTTTAAGTAAAGAACGAATAAATTCCATTTTGAATAAATATGAAGATTTATCAGCATCAACCTCTGAGACAGAATCCTCTGAACCAGAGGAACCACTATCAGAATCAGAATGATGATGTTCATTTAAAAATTCATCTGAAAAATGAGAAGTTTTAAAAGACCTTTTACGTTTACTAGAAGGAGGAATAACAGACATAGCCTTCTTAATGGATTTAGAAACAAAATCTCTGTTAACAGGAACACTCTGAGTATTAGATGTTGATGGAACAGCAACAGGTAATGTAGTATTACTAAAGGAAATATTATCTGCATTAACAAGTTTGTCATGACATTCATTACAAACAACAGCTGGAGGAACAGATACCACAAGTTTACAGCAGATACACTTAACTTTGGTAGATCCAGCACCAGGCAGTAATTTTTCAGTAGTATTCCTTAAATGACAGTTTCAGGAATGGGAAAAAATGCCAGTGAACAAGCTTCTAGCAACCAGAAGCAATAAATAATGAGACTTAAATAATGTGGAGACAATAATGACGCCCATCTGGAACGCCGACACCTTTGGCGCAAAAACGTCAAAAAAAATGACGCAACTTCCGGCGACACGTATGACGCCGGAAATAGAAAAATATTTTTGCGCCAAAAAAGTCCGCGCCAAGAATGACGCAATAAAATGAAGCATTTTCAGCCCCCGCGAGCCTAACAGCCCACAGGAAAAAAAGTCAATTTTAAGGTAAGAAAAAATGATAAATTCATATGCATTATCCCAAATATGAAACTGACTGTCTGAAATAAGGAACGTTGAACATCCTGAGTCAAGGCAAATAAATGTTTGAATACATATATTTAGAACTTTATATAAAAGTGCCCAACCATAGCTTAGAGTGTCACAGAAAATAAGACTTACTTACCCCAGGACACTCATCTACACGTAGTAGAAAGCCAAACCAGTACTGAAACGAGAATCAGTAGAGGTAATGGTATATATAAGAGTATATCGTCGATCTGAAAAGGGAGGTAAGAGATGAATCTCTACGACCGTTAACAGAGAACCTATGAAATCGACCCCGTAGAAGGAGATCATTGAATTCAAATAGGCAATACTCTCCTCACATCCCTCTGACATTCACTGCACGCTGAGAGGAAAACCGGGCTCCAACCTGCTGCGGAGCGCATATCAACGTAGAATCTAGCACAAACTTACTTCACCACCTCCATAGGAGGCAAAGTTTGTAAAACTGATTTGTGGGTGTGGTGAGGGGTGTATTTATAGGCATTTTGAGGTTTGGGAAACTTTGCCCCTCCTGGTAGGAATGTATATCCCATACGTCACTAGCTCATGGACTCTTGCTAATTACATGAAAGAAAGAAGAGAGTAGCACAGGAGAGACAGGAGGAATCCATTACTACCAAAGAGCATGCCCTGAGCAACACTATAGAGTAGATTAGTCATCTGGCACTCTGGAAAAACTTGTGTGGAGGAAATGTAAATATTAAACCAAAGCACATGGAACAGGGAATGCTTTATAATCAACCTGCAAGGAAATAACAGGATTCATATAACACATTAAACATTACTTTAATGACAAACACTGAAACCCTTTGAACATAGAAGTCCCACAAGTGAAGAAGAACAAATCCTAGAGAATATGAGAGAAAATGTTATCTCAATATTTGTTGGATCGTAAAATATTTTATGTTGATATTCAGACCTTGAATGTACGGCAACTCCCTACAACCTTTCCTTTTTGCAGAAAGTCAGTATATAAAGAATTTGTTCTATATGAAAATAAAAGCCGAACCTCTATTAGTAACGCCCTTTGTGTTGTCAAAGGTTTGCACTGAGATATATCAATATTCCAAGGACATTTTTAGTAATGAAGAACCACAGGCCCAACATGTGTGCCCATATACTTATATGCTTAATTAGTTAGTAGGATAGCTTTATGCATATCCCAGGAAGTCCACCATCATCTTTGTTTTTACCAACTTTAATGGAAGTTTATTCCCTTAATCCACAACCCTTTCTGTAAAAAAAAAGGGAAAAAAAGTGCAAAATAACTTCTGAATGTACTAACCCCTTGTAATGGTGTTGCTATTTTTGTGGAAAATACTTTCAGCCTCATCAGTATGAAGTCCATTATTATACTTAAAATAAATCATATCACTTCTTTCCACTAAGCTATAAATATTTAGTTCCTTGAGTATCTCTCTGTAAGTTTTTTTCCAGACTGTGCACCGTTTCAGTAACCCTTCTTTAAAGGGACAGTCTAGTCAAAATTAAACCAGTGAGGTAGCTCAGATGGTAAATGCCCTGACTACAAAAAAAAAACATAATTTATGTAAGAACTTACCTGATAAATTCATTTCTTTCATATTAGCAAGAGTCCATGAGCTAGTGACGTATGGGATATACATTCCTACCAGGAGGGGCAAAGTTTCCCAAACCTCAAAATGCCTATAAATACACCCCTCACCACACCCACAATTCAGTTTAACGAATAGCCAAGAAGTGGGGTGATAAGAAAGGAGCGAAAGCATAAAAAATAAGGAATTGGAATAATTGTGCTTTATACAAAAAAAACATAACCACCATAAAAAGGGTGGGCCTCATGGACTCTTGCTAATATGAAAGAAATGAATTTATCAGATAAGTTCTAACATAAATTATGTTTTCTTTCATGTAATTAGCAAGAGTCCATGAGCTAGTGACGTATGGGATAGCAGATACCCAAGATGTGGAACTTCCACGCAAGAATCACTAGAGAGGGAGGGATAAAATAAAGACAGCCAATTCCGCTGAAAAATCCACAACCCAAATCAAAAGTTTTAATCTTTATAATGAAAAAAACTGAAATTATAAGCAGTAGAATCAAACTGAAACAGCTGCCTGAAGTACTTTTCTGCCAAAAACTGCTTCAGAAGAAGAGAAAACATCAAAGTGGTAGAATTTAGTAAAAGTATGCAAAGAAGACCAAGTTGCTGCTTTGCAAATCTGATCAACAGAAGCTTCATTCCTAAAAGCCCAGGAAGTAGAAACTGACCTAGTAGAATGAGCCGTAATCCTTTGAGGCGGGGACTTACGCGACTCCACATAAGCATGATGAATCAAAGACTTTAACCAAGACGCCAAAGAAATGGCAGAGGCCTTCTGACCTTTCCTGGAACCAGAAAAGATATCAAATAGACTAGAAGTCTTTCTAAAATCTTTAGTAGCTTCAACATAATATTTCAAAGCTCTTACTACATCCAAAGAATGTAAAGATCTCTCCAGAGAATTCTTAGGATTAGGACACAATGAAGGGACAACAATCTCTCTACTAATGTTGTTAGAATTCACAACCTTAGGTAAAAATTGAAATGAAGTCCGCAACACCGCCTTATCCTGATGAAAAATCAGAAAAGGAGATTCACAAGAAAGAGCAGATAACTCAGAAACTTTTCTTGCAGAAGAGATGGCCAAAAGGAACAAAACTTTCCAAGAAAGTAATTTAATATCCAGAGAATGCATAGGTTCAAACGGAGGAGCCTGTAAAGCCCTCAGAACCAAATTAAGACTCCAAGGAGGAGAGATTGACTTAATGACAGGTTTGATACGAACCAAAGCCTGTACAAAACAATGAATATCAGGAAGATTAGCGATCTTTCTGTGAAAAAGAACAGAAAGAGCAGAGATTTGTCCTTTCAAAGAGCTTGCAGACAAACCCTTATCCAAACCATCCTGAAGAAACTGTAAAATTCTAGGGATTCTAAAAGAATGCCAAGAGAATTTATGAGAAGAACACCAAGAAATGTAAGTCTTCCAGACTCGATAATAAATCTTCCTAGAAACAGATTTACGAGCCTGTAACATAGTATTAATCACTGAGTCAGAGAAACCTCTATGACTAAGAATCAAGCGTTCAATTTCTATACCTTCAAATTTAATGATTTGAGATCCTGATGGAAAAATGGGCCTTGAGATAGAAGGTCTGGTCTTAACGGAAGTGTCCAAGGTTGGCAACTGGCCATCCGAATGAGATCCGCATACCAAAACCTGTGACGCCATGCTGGAGCCACCAGCAGTACAAATGAACGCTCCATTAGAATTTTGGAAATCACTTTTGGAAGAAGAACTAGAGGCGGAAAGATATAGGCAGGATGATAATTCCAAGGAAGCGACAACGCGTCCACTGCTTCCGCCTGAGGATCCCTGGATCTGGACAGATACCTGGGAAGTTTCTTGTTTAGATGAGAGGCCATCAGATCTATTTCTGGAAGTCCCCAGATTTGAACAATCTGAAGAAATACCTCTGGGTGAAGAGACCATTCGCCCGGATGTAACGTCTGGCGACTGAGATAATCCGCTTCCCAATTGTCTACACCTGGGATGTGAACCGCAGAAATTAGACAGGAGCTGGATTCCGCCGATACAAGTATCCGAGATACTTCTTTCATAGCTTGAGGACTGTGAGTCCCACCTTGATGATTGACATACGCCACGGTTGTGACATTGTCTGTCTGAAAACAAATAAACAATTCTCTCTTCAGAAGAGGCCAGAACTGAAGAGCTCTGAAAATCACACAGAGTTCCAAAATGTTGATTGGTGATCTCGCCTCCTGAGATTCCCAAACCCCCTGCACTGTCAGAGATCCCCATACAGCTCCCCAACCTGAAAGACTCGCATCTGTTGAGATCACAGTCCAGGTTGGACGAACAAAAGAGGCCCCTTGAATTAAACGATGGTGATTCATCCACCAAGTTAGAGAAGATCGAACATTGGGATTTAAGGATATTAATTGTGATATCTTTGTATAATCCCTGCACCACTGATTCAGCATACAAAGCTGGAGGGGTCTCATGTGAAAACGAGCAAAAGGGATCGCGTCCGATGCAGCAGTCATGAGACCTAGAATTTCCATGCACAATGCTACCGAAGGGAACAATTGAGACTGAAGGTTTTGACAAGCTGAAACCAATTTCAGACGTCTCTTTTCCGTTAGAGATAAAGTCATGGACACTGAATCTATTTGGAAACCCAAAAAGGTTACCTTTGTCTGAGGAATCAAGGAACTCTTTGGTAAATTGATCCTCCAACCATGTCTTTGAAGAAACAACACAAGTTGATTCGTATGAGATTCTGCAGAATGTAAAGACTGAGCAAGTACCAAGATATCGTCCAAATAAGAACCTTCAAAAAGATCCTTGGAGCTGTTGCTAGGCCAAATGGAAGAGCAACAAACTGGTAATGCTTGTCTAGAAAAGAGAATCTCAGAAACTGATAGTGATCTGGATGAATCGGAATATGAAGATATGCATCCTGTAAGTCTATTGTAGACATATAATGCCCTTGCTGAACAAAAGGCAGAATAGTCCTTATAGTCACCATTTTGAATGTTGGTATCCTTACATAACGATTCAATATTTTTAGATACAGAACTGGTCTGAAGGAATTCTCCTTCTTTGGTACAATAAATAGATTTGAGTAAAACCCCAGACCCCGTTCCAGAACTGGAACTGGCATAATTACCCCAGCCGACTCTAGGTCTGAAACACATTTCAGAAACGCCTGAGCCTTCACTGGATTTACTGGAATGCGTGAGAGAAAAAATCTTCTCACAGGTGGCCTTACCTTGAAACCTATTCTGTACCCTTGTGAAACAATGTTCTGAATCCAAAGATTGTGAATGGAATTGATCCAAACATCTTTGAAAAATCGTAATCTGCCCCCTACCAGCTGTGCTGGAATGAGGGCCGCACCTTCATGCGGATTTGGGAGCTGGTTTTGACTTTCTAAAAGGCTTGGATTTATTCCAGACTGGAGGTTTCCAAACGGAAACCGTTCCTTTAGAGGAAGGGTCAGGCTTCTGCTCCTTATTCTGACAAAAGGAACGAAAACGATTAGCAGCCCTATATTTACCTTTAGATTTTTTGTCCTGAGGCAAAAAGGCTCCCTTCCCCCCAGCAACAGTTGAAATTATTGAATCCAACTGAGAACCAAATAATTTATTACCTTGGAAAGAGAGAGAAAGCAATGTTGACTTAGAAGTCATATCTGCATTCCAAGTTTTAAGCCATAGAGCTCTTCTAGCTAAAATAGCTAAAGACATATACCTGACATCAATTCAAAAATGGCATCACAAACAAAGTTATTAGCATGTTGAAGACGTTTAACAATGCTATAAGCATTATGGTCTGATACTTGTTGCGCTAAAGCCTCCAACCAGAAAGTGGAAGCTGCAGCAACATCAGCCAAAGAAATAGCAGGTCTAAGAAGATTAACTGAACATAAATAAGCTCTCCTTAGAAAGGATTCAAGCTTCCTATCTAAAGGATCCTTAAAGGAAGTACTATCTGCCGTAGGAATAGTAGTACGTTTAGCAAGAGTAGAGATAGCCCCATCAACTTTGGGGATTTTGTCCCAAAACTCTAATCTATCAGATGGCACAGGGTACAATTTCTTAAACCTTGGAGAAGGAGTAAATGAAGTACCCAGACTATTCCATTCCCTAGAAATCACTTCTGAAATAGCATCAGGGACTGGAAAAACTTCTGGAATAACTACATGAGGTTTAAAAACTGAATTTAAACGCTTAGCAGATTTAGTATCGAGGACTAGACTCCTCCATATCTAATGCAATCAACACTTCTTTAAGTAAAGAACGAATAAACTGCATCTTAAACAAATATGAAGATTTATCAGTATCGATATCTGAGGCAGAATCTTCTGAACCAGATAGATCCTCATCAGAAACAGATAAGTCAGAATGATGGCGGTCACTTAAAAATTCATCCGAAATATGAGAAATTTTAAAAGACCTTTTACGTTTACTGGAAGGAGGAATAACAGACAGAGTCTTCCTAATAGAATTAGAAACAAATTCTTTTACATTAACAGGAACATTCTGAGCATTAGATTTTGAAGGAACAACAACAGGTAAAGGAATATTATTAATGGAGACACTATCTGCATTGGAAAGTTTATCATGGCAACTAACACAAACTACAGCCGGAGGAACAGTTACCACAAGTTTACAACAAATGCACTTAACTTTGGTAGAACCAGCATCAGGCAGCGTCTTTCCAGCAGTAGTAGATTTTGATCCAGGGTCAGGTTGTGACATCTTGCAATATGTAATAGAAAAAACAACATATAAAGCAAAATTATCAAATTCCTTAAATGACAATTTCAGGAATGGGAAAAAATGCAAAATAACAAGCCTCTAGCAACCAGAAGCAACAAAAAAGTGAGACTTAAATAATGTGAGAAAAAAGTGGAACAAAAAAGACGCCCACATTTTTGGCGCCAAGTATGACGCCCACATTATTGGCGCCAAAACCGACGCCCACATTTTTTGGCGCAAAAAAAGTCTCATACACATGCGTCAAAAAAAATGACGTAACTACAAACAACTTCCGGCGTCAACTCCGGTGCCGGAAATGACAAAATTTTGCGCCAAAAAAGTTCGCGCCAAGAATGACGCAATAAAATGAAGCATTTTCTGCCCCCGCGAGCCTAACAGCCCGCAGGGAAAAATAGTCAATTGAAAATTTTCAAGGTAAGAAAAAAATATTCATATGCATTATCCCAAATAATGAAACTGACAGTCTGAATGAAGAAATACTGATTATCCTGAATCATGGCAAATATAAGTTTAAACACATATATTTAGAACTTTACATATAAAGTGCCCAACCATAGCTTAGAGTGTCACAAAAAATAAGACTTACTTACCCCAGGACACTCATCTACATATAGTAGATAGCCAAACCAGTACTGAAACGAGAATCAGTAGAGGTAATGGTATATAAGAGTATATCGTCGATCTGAAAAGGGAGGTAGGAGAAGAAATCTCTACGACCGATAACAGAGAACCTATGAAATAGATCCCCTAGAGGAAGACCATAGTATTCAAATAGGCAATACTCTCTTCACATCCCTCTGACATTCACTGCACTCTGAGAGGAAAACCGGGCTTCAGCCTGCTGCGAAGCGCATATCAACGTAGAATCTAGCACAAACTTACTTCACAACCTCCATGGGAGGCAAAGTTTGTAAAACTGAATTGTGGGTGTGGTGAGGGGTGTATTTATAGGCATTTTGAGGTTTGGGAAACTTTGCCCCTCCTGGTAGGAATGTATATCCCATACGTCACTAGCTCATGGACTCTTGCTAATATGAAAGAAATGAATTTATCAGGTAAGTTCTTACATAAATTATGTTTTTTTTTGTAGTCAGGGCATTTACCAACTGAGCTACCTCACTGGTTAACTCAGCCCTTCATCTTTCCGAGGTCGATAACATGAGTACCATTAAATTGGGTAATAATAACTATTACTATTCAGCTGCCTATTTGGTTAATTCCGAGAGCGAGCGCTGAAAAAGCTCTTTGAGTCCCACTGGGAGAAAGGCGCTATATAAATACTAGTTATTATTATTATCAGATAGGGCATGCAATTTTAAACAACTTTCCAATTTACTTTTGTCATTAAATTTGCCTTGTTCTCTGTGTTGTTTGTTGAAAGCTAAACCTAAGTAGGCTTATATGCTAATTTATAAACCCTTGAAGGCCACTCCTTATCTCATTGCATTGTAACAGTTTTTTGTAGCTAGAGAGTGCTAGTTTATGTGTGCCACATATATATAACATTGTGCTCACTCACGTGGAGTTACCTAGGAGTCAGCACTGATTGGCTCAAATGCAAGTCTGTCAAAAGAACTGAAATAAGGGGGCAGCCTGCCGAGACTTAAATACAAGGTAATTACAGAAGTAAAAAGTATCTTAATATAACCATGTTGGTTATGCAGAACTGGGAAATGGGTAATAAAGGGATTATCTATCGTTTTAATCAATACACATTCTGGAGTAGACTGTCCCTTTGAACAGATTCTAGTTTACTTATATACTTCAGGAACTAAGGCCTCCAGAAATATACACACTACTTGAGATGAGGTCTAACTAGTGACCTGTAATGTGTCTTAGAAGCTTAGTATTCCTGCTGCAAATACCTATATGAACAAGTATTCTACTGCCCTTACTTGCTGAAGTACTACATTGTTTACCACATTTCTTATCATCTGAAACAGTCAGTAAAGTGCCATGGAGTCTATATTTAACCTTTGTATTCTCTTTTCCAAAATGCATAATTTTGTAATTTTTTCATGTCACTTTTCACTTTAAATTCCCCTCCTCACCCAAAACATACAAGGGACAGTCAACACCAAAATTGTTATTTTTAAAAAGATAGATAACACATTTACTACCCGTTCCTCAGCTTTGTACAACCAACATTGTTATATTAATATACTTTATAACATTTACAACTCAAAATTTGTGCCTGTTTCTAAACCACTACACACAGCCTCTTATCACATGCTTTTTTATTTGCTTTTCACAACGAGAGACTAATTGATGTGGGCCAACAGATAACATTGTGCTCTCTCCCGTGGGTTGTGGATGACACTGCACTAATTGGCTAAAATGCAAGTCAATAGATAATAAATAGCCATGTGATCAGGGGGCTGTCAAAAGAGGCTTAGATACAAGGTAATCACAGTGATAAAAAGTATATTAATATAACCATGTTAGTTATGCAAAACTGGGGAATGGGTAATAAAGGGATTATCTATCTTTTTAAACAATAAATAAATTGAAGTTGACTGTCCCTTTAACTCTGTTTCAAAATTGTGTGTTTTCTGCAAACAGATACCTTTCACTGCAGCCCTTTGCTATGCATTAGTTTGCTGTGGGACAGTGTTAAATGTTTAGCTAAAATCTAGTTATACTACAGCTTCTACTCCATTCTGGTCTATCACTTTAGTTACAGAGTCAAAAAAGTCAGTTTGATTAGTCTTACATGATTACATTTCGTAAAGTAAAATTGTGCTGGTTTTGGTCCTCTGTTTGTCCTTATGCAAGTCATAATGCTTTCTTATAGCAAGCCTAAAGTTACCAGAGTCACCTGAACTACTGTTTTTATGGAGAGGGACTACATTAGCTTTTCTCCAGTCATTAGGAACAACTCCTGTCAATAGTGATCGATAAAACAGATCCGTTAATGGGCCTTTGTTTATAAGGCTTTAGTATATTTAACATATATATTTATATATTGGATAATACCCAAAAATTTTGTTCAGCAAATGTGCCACAAAATGTTCTTCCTCCACACTGGAGATGCTGAGAAGCTGAGCACCAATCTCACGACAGGAAAGCTGGGCTGAGATCCAGGCCTTTTTGTCCTGTAATTTCTCTGAATGATAAACCTGAAAAATAAGCAGAAAGACAAACATAAGTCTAAATTATTTCTATATTCACAATCTTTTACTTTTGAAACCAAGGACTGAATCACTTCCAGCTTTCTCGACATTTACAGAACAGATGTCATTTTCATATCATATGTAAATATCCAACTGTAAACTGAGCCACTAAAATGTTCTAATAAAGTTTCCCTCTGTCTCTCACACACCCTTACAAGAGCAGGCTGTACACTTATATTGCTATTATTAATTAATTGTTTGTAAAGAGATGCTAAATCAGACTCAGATTCCTATTCAATTCACCCTCCTCTCCTCCATCTGTACAGGCCAGTGTCTAAGCTAAACTAATTCTCCAACATCAGCTCCAAAGAACAATCTTTGAGTTCTGCTTAACCTCCATGATATTATCCACGTTCTTTTTTACCCTTATCAGAGATTAGTCTGTTTGATTTACACTAAAAGTATCTGCCTCTTATTCCACAGGTCACTTTCTCACTCCAGCAACTGGTTTCAGAGATCAGTACAGTTTTAACCAACCTTGTAACAGTGCCTCAAGTTTGGTGCAGAGTTCCAGTCATCTGGGCAACTTCCGTTTAGGCTGGGGGTGGGAATGGAAGGTGTGAGTGGTGTGACTGGAGTGAGCAGTCTCTGCATACACATGTATTTTGCTCTGAACTCATTACAATCCTTCACCTCCCAGAGACCAAGTGACCGGCCTGTTGCCAACGCCACACAACCCCCTCGTTCATAGCCTGCAGAAGATAAAGCAAAGTAACAGTGTAAGCAGTTGTGTTGCCGCATAGATCACTTGCCACTCATCACCTGGTAAATGATTGGCATACAAAGTTTGCAGTCAAGATTCCATATAAATAAAATAGCCAAATTTAAAGGGACATGAAACCCCCAAAAATAATTTCATGATTTAGATGGAGAATACATTTTTTTTTAAAGTTTCCAATTTACTTCTATTATCAAATTTGCTTTTTTTCTCATGTTATTCTTTGTTGAAGAGATATCTAGATAGGTAGTGTGCATATGTCTGGAGCATCACATGACAGGAAATAGTGCTGCCATCTAGTGCTCTTGCTAATGTATAAGATTGTTGCAAAACTGCTGCAGACATGTGCACACTCCTGAACTTACCTTCCTGCTTTTCAACAAAGGAAAACAAGAAAGCAAAGACAATTAGTATGTTCTATCTGAATCATAAAAGAAAATATTTGTGTTTTATGTCCCTTTAATTAGTGCAGGTCATTAGTGAGTAGAAAGTTCCTACAGCTGGCAGTATATACTAGGGCAGGGCAAACATGAAATAGCGCCCCCTGGCAAGCATTAGCCGCCTTAGGGAATGTAGCTAGTGTGTCTGAATAGGGATATTACTTATTGTGATGTCATTTCTCAATCCCTTTTGCAGACATATTACCTTTCATTATGTATTCAACAGAGATGCCAGATAAAACCTCACCATAATAATACAGAGAAGTCTAAGCACCACAATGCTGGGAAACATGGTGAAGTGGTCATTAGAAACTGTAGGGCCTTTAAAGGGACAGTATTATTATTATTATACTTTATTTATTAAGCGCCAACATATTCCGCAGCGCTGTCCATGGATACAATTCATTTAAGTAAAACAATACAAGACTTGTAAAATACAGGACAGAATTTACAAACACATACAGGAGGGATTGAGGGCCCTATTCCCGTGGGAACTTACAATCTAGAAGGGTAGGAGGTTGAGAAACAGGAGGTGAGGACTGCAAGATTGAGAAGGATGTTAATACAGAGTTAGATGAGGGAAATGTCAGCCAGGTAAGTGAAATTAATTTATTATTGAGTTGGGTGGTAGGCTTCCCTGAACAGAAAAGTCTTCAGGGAGCATTTAAAGGAAGAAAGATTAGGGCAAAGCCTGACAGCACGAGGGAGAGTGTCCCAGAGGGTAGGTGCTGCACGACAGAAGTCCTGCAGTCTAGCATGAGAGGAGGTGATAGTCGCGGATGCAAGGAGCAGGTCATTGTTGGATCTTAGTGGACTGGCTGGAGTATACTTGTGTATTAGAGAGGATAGGTAGAGGGGAGCGGCGTTGGTGAGAGTTTTGTATGTAAGGGTGAGAATTTTGAATTTGATTCTGCTGTGAATGGGGAGCCAATGAAGGGACTCACAGAGAGGTGCAGCAGATACAGATCGACGGGAAAGGTGGATCAGCCTGGCAGAGGCATTTAGGATGGATTGAAGGGGGAGAGGCGGGAAAGAGGAAGGCCAGCGAGTAGGTTATTGCAGTAGTCAAGTCGGGAGATAACAAGGGAGTGGATTATTTGCTTTGTGGTGTCAGCGCTCAGAAAAGGGCGAATTTTGGAAATATTGCGTAGATGATTGCGGCAGGATGTAGAAAGCGATTGAATATGGGGGATGAAGGATAGGTTTGAGTCAAGTGTGACTCCGAGGCAGCGGACTTGGGGCGATGGGGAAATGGTGATGCCGTCAACAGGGATAGAGAAGTCAGAAGTTGGCGTAGAGCTTGAGGGGGGATAAGAAGGAGCTCAGTCTTGGACATGTTAATCTTTAGGTGGTGAGAGGCCATCCAGGAAGAAATACCAGATAAGCAGTTGCTGACATGAGAGAGGACAGAGGGAGAGAGAGCAGGGGTGGAGAGGTAGATCTGGGTGTCATCAGCATAGAGGTGATATTTGAAGCCATAACTGTTGATAAGTTTACCCAGCGAAGAAGTATAGATGGAGAAGAGTAGAGGACCAGAACAGATCCTTGAGGTACTCCAACAGACAGAGGCATTGGAGAGGAGGAGTCGCCGGCAAATGACACAGAAAAAGACCTGTGAGAAAGGTAAGAGTGAATCCAGGAAAGAACAGTGTCACAGAGGTCAAAATAGCTAAGGGTCTGTAGGAGGAGGGGGTGGTCAACTGTATCGAAGGCAGCTGAGAGGTCAAGTAAGATGAGTATAGAGTAGTGGCCAATATTTTTAGCAGAGAGAAGATCGTTTGTGACCTTGGTAAGGGCAGTCTCAGTTGAGTGTTTTGGGCGGAATCCGGATTGCAGTGGGTCAAGCAAGGAGTTGGCGGATAGGAAGTGGGTAAAGACAGAAGTAAACTTTCATGTAGAACATGTCATTTTAAACACATTTCCTATTTACTTCTATTATCAAATTTGCTTTGTTCTCTTGGTGTGCTTTGTTGAAGAGTAAACCCAGATAGGGTCATATACATTTAACCCCTTAATGACCACAGCACTTTTCCATTTTCTGTCCGTTTGGGACCAAGGCTATTTTTAAATTTTTGCGGTGTTTGTGTTTAGCTATAATTTTCCTCTTACTCATTTACTGTACCCACACATATTATATACCGTTTTTCTCACCATTAAATGGACTTTCTAAAGATAACATTATTTTTATCATATCTTATAATTTGCTATAAAATCTTTTTAGAAAAAATGGAAAAAACACACTTTTTCTAACTTTGACCCCCAAAATCTGTTACACATCTACAACCACTTAAAAAACACCCATGCTAAATAGTTTCTAAATTTTGTCCAGAGTTTAGAAATACCCAATGTTTACATGTTCTTTGCTTTTTTTGCAAGTTATAGGGCCATAAATACAAGTAGCGCTTTGCTATTTCCAAACCACTTTTTTTTTTTTAAATTAGCGATAGTTACATTGGAACACTGATATCTTTCAGGGATCCCTGAATATCCCATGACATGTATATATATTTTTTTAGAAGACATCCCAAAGTATTGATCTAGGCCAATTTTGGTATATTTCATGCCACCATTTCACCGCCAAATGCGATCAAATAAAAAAAATTGATCACTTTTTCACAATTTTTTTTACAAACTTTAGGTTTCTCACTGAAATTATTTACAAACAGCTTGTGCAATTATGGCATACATGGTTGTAAATTTTTCTCTGGGATCCCCTTTGTTCAGAAATAGCAGACATATATGGCTTTGTCGTTGCTTTTTAGTAATTAGAAGGCCGCTAAATGCCATTGCGCACCACACGTGTATTATGCCCAGCAGTGAAGGGGTTAATTCGGAAGCATGTAGGGAGCTTTTTGGGGTAATTTTAGCTTTAGTGTAGTGTAGTAGACAACCCAAAGTATTTATCTAGGCCCATTTTGGTATATTTCATACCACCATTTCACCGCCAAATGAGATAAAATTAAAAAAAACTTTATTTTTTTCCAAATTTTAGATTTCTCACTGAAATAATTTACAAACAGCTTGTGTAATTATGGCACAAATGGTTGTAAATGCTTCTCTGGGATCCCCTTTGTTCAGAAATAGCAGACATATATGACTTTGGCGTTGCTTTTTGGTATTTAGAAGGCCGCTAAATGCCGCTGCGCATCACACGTGTATTATGACAAGCAGTGAAGGGGTTAATTAGGTAGCTTGTAGGGTTAATTTTATCTTTAGTGTAGAGATCAGCCTCACACCTTACACATTACCCCCCATGATCCCTCCCAAACAGCTCTCTTACCTCCCCCACCCCACAATTGTCCCCGCCATCTTAAGTACTGGCAGAAAGTCTGCCAGTACTCAAATAAAAGGCATCCTTTTTTTCTTTCTTTTTTTTCCTTTGCATATTTACATATGCTGCTGTGTAGGATCCCCGCTTAGCCCCCAACCTCCCTGCCCCCCCCCCCCCCAAACAGCTCTCTAACCTCTCCCTCTACCTTCTTGGCAGCCATCTACTGCCTGCCAGTACCCAGTTTACAATATAATGTATCTCTTTTTTATTTATTTTTTATTTTTTTCTGTAGTGTAGCTTTCCCCCCACCCCCCCCCACAGACCAACTCCCACCCCCTCCCAGATCCCTTAGATTACTTTTTGGGGCATTCCCTCCCCCCCTTTCTCCCACTTATACTTTATGTTTTCTGTAATGTAGCGGTTCCCACCCGCTCCCTCCCCGTGCACGCGCCCGCCCGCCGCCCCCCGTGCACGCGCGCCCGACTGTCCCGCCCCCGATCCCGCCCCCCTCTCAGGCTCAGAAACCATTGATGGCCGCCCACCCGCCTCCCACTGCAGCTCCCACCCACCAACGAATGCGGCCATCAATGTCCGGTGTAGAGAGGGCCACAGAGTGTCTCTCTCTGCACCGGAGGGGTAAAAATTGTCATTGCAGGATGCCTCGATATCGAGGCATCCTGCAATAACCGGAAAGCAGCTGGAAGCGATCAGGATCGCTTCCAGCTGCTTTCCAAACTGAGGACGTGCGCCATACATCCTCAGGCTTAACTGTATTTTTTCTGAGGACGTATGGCGTACGTCCTCGGTAATTAAGGAGTTAAAGGGACATTAAACCCAAAAAATATCTTTCATGATTCAGATTGAGTATACAATTTTAGCAACATTCCAATTTACTTCTATAATCTAATTTGCTTCATTCTTTAGATATCCTTTGTTAAAGAAATAGCAATGCACATGGGTGAGCCAATCACATAAGGGAAATATGTGCAGCCAACAATCAGAAGATACTGAGCCTATCTAGATATGCTTTTCAGGAAGGAATATCAAGAGAATGAAGCAAATTAGATGATGGAAGTAAATTAGAAAGTTGTTTAAAATGGTATTCTCTATTTGAATCATGAAAGAAAAAAATTGGGTTTAATGTCCCTTTAAGAGCATTCATGTGTATTTACTCTATGGCAGCTGTGTTTGCAACTATGTATAACATTTCTACAAACATTATTGCAACCACTGCTGCCAGGTGGCTAAAGACGACATATTTCTCAGCTCTTTTGAGCCTAGCTTGGTTTACTCTTTAAAAAATAATTGATATATTATTATTTTGTATCTCCTAATGATCTGGTTTATATATATATATATATATATATATATATATATATATATATATATATATATAATATATATAGATATAGATATAGATATATACAGGGCCGGATTTCCCATTAGGCACAGTAGGCATGTGCCTACAGGCACCTTGCAGTGAGGGGCGCCTGCCTGTCAGTAATAAATAATTTTTTTTTTTTTTTGTGAGGGCATTAATTTTAGTAAGAATTGTGCTGCCAGGTGCTTACAGAGTCGAGTGTTTCATTGGGAATATGTTACAGCAGTTGAGGGAGCCATGAAGGAGAGAGGGGCAAAGATTAAAACTAAACCCCTCCCATTTTCGCCAGGCATGTTTAGTTTCACTTTTATTTTATGTACTTCTGTTGCCTCACACAGCCAAGCTCCATGCTGATGTGTAGCAGACACTTTTTGTTGAGGAATGAAAGCTTCAGAACAACAGGTTAGGACTGTACAAGGCTTCTAATGCTGCATAGAATGACAACATAGCAAGCAGAGCACTTTAACCCCTTGGCTACCAGAGAGGGTTGCAGTGTATTCACTTGTTATGTGCTGTAGGGCATTTTGATAGCCAGGGGGTTAAATTCTGCTTCAGGATGAATGTTTTTGTTCT
Source organism: Bombina bombina (assembly GCF_027579735.1). NCBI lineage: Eukaryota > Metazoa > Chordata > Amphibia > Anura > Bombinatoridae > Bombina > Bombina bombina. Next base: position 1,178,658,579 of record NC_069499.1, on the reverse strand, counting down.
ATAAAGGCCTTGGAAGTGAGGAGGTTATGTGGGACTAGATGCTCTGCTCTTTATTACAAGCTGCCAATTGTGATTTACAGCCTTTAGGGCACTGTTACAGAAGCATTAGTTATTTTGTTGTGAAGAACTTATTTCCCAGCAGCAATGCCTGAACCAGCCAAGCCAGCGCCTAAGAAGGGCTCCAAGAAAACTGTAACAAGTATCATTTCATAAAGGGTTAACTCTGTTCAGTTTTGAGAAAACTATTTTCTGAGGCAGGTTTCCTAGCATATTGTGTACTGTAATTAAGTTTATGTGATAAGCATTCACTGCTAGGTGATAAGAAGGACTCAATTGTTTTCTTGTGTGTACTTGTTATCTGTGGTGGCCTGTCACAAGGGCGTTGTCTAAATGTGTGATGGGGGATTTTATGCTTCCCCCCCTGGGAGTGCCCTGTGTGCATGTAACCTAAATAAAAAGCAGGCTGGGCATCCCAGTCCTCAGTTCTTGGTTGTCCCTCAATCGCAGCGTTGACTCGTTTTGTGGGCAGAAGGGTATCCTAGCTGTACTACAGCTAAGGGGGATTATTCTACATTTGCGAGACTCATATAGAATACTATGGAAAACAGTTTCTCCCCTCTTCAGCAATAGGAATCCAGGCTACTAAGCGGTCCATCTCTCAGCGAGACTAAGGGTAACCGTAACAGGCACTTTGACAACAAAGTTTGTATACTGTAAGGCTGTAAAATGTGTATGTGTGTAAGCCACTCACATGGCATATTTGTTTGTATGTATGTATATGTATGTGTGTATATATATATATATATATATATATATATATATATATATATACACACACACATATCACATTAAAAAATGTTAATCTGTTTTTTTATCAAGTAAGTGTGGTATTTTTGTATTGTGGTAAATTGAATTTCTAATTTTAAACACATTTGTTGACCCCTGGATTACTTATAATCTACAACATTCCATGTTTTCCTTTGAGAGCAACATCATATTATATTTATATTTCAGAACAAAATAAATGTAACATCTGTGTGTATTTGTACCAAAAATATCAGAGTTCACAAGATTTTTTTCATATAGTGGAAAAAATACCTACATTTTATATTTTCTTCCACTGGCTGCACAGGTTGTTGATGAGCTTGCATGCTGCTAGTTTTAATATTGCTGTTGTTTACCCAAAACTGTGTTTAATTCCAACAAAATGCTAAGCACATAGTCAAAGTAATCTCCAGAAAAGCAATACACTAATGGCTTGTCAATAAGCATGTCCTATGAGCACATCTGGGTCTGCACAGATGTGTATTGCTGTCTCAGAACTGACATTGACTATGTGTTTAACTCCTTTGCAAGAGGCTAACACACTTCTGTGCAAGCCCTAGTGCAATAATAAAATGCCCTAGCAAACTGTCACATTTTATGTCCCTTTAAATAGGGTTTTCTTTAGAATATTTTGCATTAAAAGTTTAACATGATTTGTTTATGTTATACATAATAGAAATTGTATGGCCATTTGAGTCAAGTGAATATTGATTTTTGGTGTAGCTTCCATTACAACAAATATTGCAATTGGTGTGTGTATTTGTGTATCTCCATAAAAGGGAAAATGTAATTTTACATCTAATATTTATTTTTAGTTGTCCCCCACACCTTTTCTTTGGGGGTGTGGGGGGGCCTTCAGGTTTTTGTGCCTACAGGCACCTGAGATGTAAATCCGGCCCTGTATATATATATATATATATATATATATATATATATATATATATATATATATATATATATATATATAGTGTATATATAGCCTGCATTTTCTACATTATTGCATAATATAAGAAAGGCTACTTTGTAGTTTGTATAAACATTGGGGATTATCCTATTATTTTTTTTAAAAAAAGAATTTTTTTTTCTCTAGTACATTTCACTGTGTAACATCACCTATATTATTGGTGTTATATACTATATTATGGTCAAAGGTTAGTAGCTCTTTTTTTCCCTTTAGGTCGGCTTGATAAGATATGGAGAGAGATAACATTTTATGCAGAGGAGTTTGTGTGTCCAGATGGTCACTTTAGTATAACAAAAGTCCTGCTATAATAACTTGTCCTCAGTATAACAAAACTGTATTGTATAACAGGGAATCAGTATAAGCAGTAAGCTATAACATGTGCTGTGTATCTGTGGCACAGCGTTGCCACAATAGAGACCCTTTAGGATAGAGAGGCAGTGTTAGATATACAGGGAGTGCAGAATTATTAGGAAAATTAGTATTTTGACCACATCATCCTCTTTATGCATGTTGTCTTACTCCAAGCTGTATAGGCTCGAAAGCCTACTACCAATTAAGCATATTAGGTGATGTGCATCTCTGTAATGAGAAGGGGTGTGGTCTAATGACATCAACACCCTATATCAGGTGTGCATAATTATTAGGCAACATCCTTTCCTTTGGCAAAATGGGTCAAAAGAAGGACTTGACAGGCTCAGAAAAGTCAAAAATAGTGAGATATCTTGCAGAGGGATGCAGCACTCTTAAAATTGCAAAGCTTCTGAAGCGTGATCATCGAACAATCAAGCGTTTAATTCAAAATAGTCAACAGGGTCGCAAGAAGCGTGTGGAAAAACCAAGGTGCAAAATAACTGCCCATGAACTGAGAAAAGTCAAGCGTGCAGCTGCCAAGATGCCACTTGCCACCAGTTTGGCCATATTTCAGAGCTGCAACATCACTGGAGTGCCCAAAAGCACAAGGTGTGCAATACTCAGAGACATGGCCAAGGTAAGAAAGGCTGAAAGACGACCACCACTGAACAAGACACACAAGCTGAAACGTCAAGACTGGGCCAAGAAATATCTCAAGACTGATTTTTCTAAGGTTTTATGGACTGATGAAATGAGAGTGAGTCTTGATGGGCCAGATGGATGGGCCCGTGGCTGGATTGGTAAAGGGCAGAGAGCTCCAGTCCGACTCAGACGCCAGCAAGGTGGAGGTGGAGTACTGGTTTGGGCTGGTATCATCAAAGATGAGCTTGTGGGGCCTTTTCGGGTTGAGGATGGAGTCAAGCTCAACTCCCAGTCCTACTGCCAGTTTCTGGAAGACACCTTCTTCAAGCAGTGGTACAGGAAGAAGTCTGCATCCTTCAAGAAAAACATGATTTTCATGCAGGACAATGCTCCTTCACACGCGTCCAAGTACTCCACAGCGTGGCTGGCAAGAAAGGGTATAAAAGAAGAAAATCTAATGACATGGCCTCCTTGTTCACCTGATCTGAACCCCATTGAGAACCTGTGGTCCATCATCAAATGTGAGATTTACAAGGAGGGAAAACAGTACACCTCTCTGAACAGTGTCTGGGAGGCTGTAGTTGCTGCTGCACGCAATGTTGATGGTGAACAGATCAAAACACTGACAGAATCCATGGATGGCAGGCTTTTGAGTGTCCTTGCAAAGAAAGGTGGCTATATTGGTCACTGATTTGTTTTTGTTTTGTTTTTGAATGTCAGAAATGTATATTTGTGAATGTTGAGATGTTATATTGGTTTCACTGGTAAAAATAAATAATTGAAATGGGTATATATTTGTTTTTTGTTAAGTTGCCTAATAATTATGCACAGTAATAGTCACCTGCACACACAGATATCCCCCTAAAATAGCTAAAACTAAAAACAAACTAAAAACTACTTCCAAAAATATTCAGCTTTGATATTAATGAGTTTTTTGGGTTCATTGAGAACATGGTTGTTGTTCAATAATAAAATTAATCCTCAAAAATACAACTTGCCTAATAATTCTGCACTCCCTGTACAGTACTAGAGGCTGTGACATAGTACATTAAAGGGATATTAAACAGTAAATACATACTACATATAATGATGTATTCAATGCAACGATTAGCCTTAGAATAATATGTAGCTGTATTTGTTTACCATTATATGAGTTGTTTAAAGGGACAGTCTACACCAGAATTTGTATTTTTTAAAAAGATAGATAATCCCTTTATCACTCATTCCCCAGTTTTGCATAACCAACACAGTTATATTAATATTTGTTTTACCTCTGTGATTACCTTGGCCTCTGCAGATTGCCCCCTTTTCTCAGTGCTTTTGACAGACATGCAGTTTAGACAATCAGTGCAGACTCCTAAATAACTTCACGGGAGTTAGCACAATGTTATCTATATGACACACATGAACTAGTACTGTCTAACTGTGAAAAACTTTCAAAATGCTCTGAGCTAGGAGGCGGTTTTCAACGGTTTATAAATCAGTTTGAGCCTACCTAGGTTTAGCTTTTCAGAAATACCACCAAGGGAACAAAGCAAATTGAATGATAAAAGTCAGTTGGAAAGTTGTTTAAAATGTCATGCCCTATCTGAATCATGAAAGTTTAATTTTGACTAGACTGTCCCTTTAAATATTGATGATGTAAGTGTAAAAGTTACGTTTCTATCAAGTACTCTAGACTCTATAAAGTAATGGGCGCCGCCATGTTTGAAATAGTTTTCTATTTATCTCTATCTTCTGCTGAGAACAATTAGTGAAAGATCTATAAACCAGGCAATAACATAGAGTTGGTGTAAACAAGGCTGTGTGGAAAACCTCACAACCTAGTTTGTATTAGTCTGTTAATTGCCTGTTTTATATCTGATCCTAAATGTTTGCAGCAGGACAGTAAGATAAGCTTAAAACTTAAGTTTAGACATGGCGGCATCCATTACTTTATAGAAACTCAGTGGAATTTAAAAAAACAACAATTTTCAGAGTTAAATTACAGGGAAAGGGGACAAAATAAATAATGAAAGTATATTACAAAGTTTTTTGTAACTACACATAATTAAACATTTTATATTACAATCTCATACTGTTTAAAGGGACATTACAGCCAAAATTGGAATCCACATGGAAGCATTTCAGTTTTGGATAGAATAATTTTGTAATATACATGTATTAGCAGAAAGATGCATCTAATAACAGCTATAGCTGTTTCAAAAGTGTATTTAAGTATGCACCGGGCTTAAGAATTTTAAACACAGCACTTGCTCAGAGAGCCTAAGGTGCTAATGGCTCAATTTGTTATTTGCGGACATGACACAAGCCCCACTGGTGCTCCGAGCAGCTGTAGTATTTAAAATGCTGGTGCACTAAGATGATTTAGCATGCACGTGCAAAGAAAAATGTTAACACTAAAACAGTGGTAATTCTTACTAGAAGCATTTTTGCCAATATATGTATATTGCAAATATGTTTTTATTCAAAGATGTAATTCATCTATGTGCATTTAAATTTTGACTGGAATGTCCCATTAATATCCCTTTAAGTACAGAGTAATTAAGGTTTTCACACTTGTGAACTTCTCATTCAGTCAGACACAGTTTCTTTTGACTTTTTCAGGTCGTTACCTGGATGATCACGGTTCCAGTGTGTGTAAATCACTTCCTCTCCACTGAGCCAGCTGAACACTCCTGTCGAATTCATATCCTGTAGGGCTGTCCAGTAGTAACTCTCATCAGAACCATAGAGAAGACTATTAACAAAGGCCTGATCAAACCTGCAGAATTATAGGGACATTTTACATGAAGCAGTAAGAGACGCTATAGAGATAGTTGTATGGAACAATAGAATGATTTATATAGAGGGGTAAAATGAACAAATATAGGAGCTGTGTGGAGAGGTTTATTGGCCAATAGGAATAGTTTAGGTGCTTATATGGGGCAATATAACTAATTACTGTTAAGTATATTTGAAGCAATAGCAGGGCATACAGTGTGGTTATGTACATTTAGAGCAGCTACTGGCTTAGAGCTAGAATTGAGTATTTGGAGCATTGGTAGTAAAATAAAAAATTAAGCAGTGGCATTAACAATAATGTAGCTTAAATAAATATAGTTTATTGTTGCAACACCAGAGACAGCAATTTAACAAAAACAAAAAGATGGTTGCTTAAAGCAGAAGGGTCCAAAAGTCTGGATATAAAATGCACTCAAAATAAATTAATGCAAAACAATATTGGTAGGATAGAATGTACGTAATGCACAACAGATGTATTATCTATTAAAATCAATAATAAAAATGCAGAAGGAATAAAAATTTATATAAAAAGGTGCCCCACTCCCACACAGAACACACAAATATAGCAGGAAGAGCAGTGACAGTAATGTAAAAACTGCAAGACTGGTTTACTCAGTATTGGATAGTTCTTATTTTCTATTTTCCATTGGCAATATAATACATTTATAAATGACCCTTTCGATAATAGGCTCTAGAAGAATATCTTCATCCCGCTATCATCATTTCTAAACTCTAACTCAATTAATATAACCATATATATCTGTTTAAATCTGCTATATGTTATTGTACAAATTCACCACATCAATATCTTGTGTAATGTGGGTCACTTCATAAACTGTTTATTATACTATATTGACCTCAGAGCCTGTTTTTTTTTTGTCCTGGTATTAACAAGATTAGTGATGTGAAATTGTTTATTGATAGTGTATAGTAAAGATAAAATTCAAAATGATCCATATCAATATACCATCAAACTTGTTACTATATTTTTTATCTTGACTATGAATGTATCTTTATTTATTCTAGTCCTCAATGTTGTTTGTGTGGGTCTGTGAATTTACACTTCATTTGTACACTAGTAGTATATGAGAATACATATGTTGCATTTATCTTTTCTATGGCATTTTTTGCACTTAAAGTTTGCGCTACTAGTGGTCAATGATGTGTACGATATGAACACACACACACATATATATATATATATATATATATATATATACACACAATAGAGGACGTTTCACATTTAGATCATTTGTATATGGATTGACAGTGTTTTAATATCATAATATCTCTTTAAGAAAAAGTTTGCTTCTTTGCTTTAGTTAGCATTGAGAATAATACTGTTGATTATTTCTTTGTGTTTTTTTATTATTGTTGCTATTTAATTGTTGCGAACAACATGTTTAGTTCTGTAAGCACTTTGCCTAAAGAAACTTTTGTAGCTAAGATGCGCTTCAGTTATACAATGCATTTATAGTAATCATGAAGTAGCAGATGTGGGTGTCGAGTTTAGCCTTGTTAACATTGTAGCAAATTGTTAAAGCTAGATCAAGCCTGAGTAGCTGTATGTTCAGTGAACGTGTGTATGGAAATGACATATTAACCTGTTGTATGATTTGATTGGCTACTAGTTATAATGGGATATGTATCAACTTGTAAATTAGCTCTGATAAAATGCCTGCGGGCATGAAACGCGTCAGATGGTAGTGCCTGTGTGCTGTGCCCGAGTGTTTTTACTTTTTGTATCTCTTTAATAAAATGTATGTTTTAACTAAAGTCTTCCCTCTTACGTGATGGTGGACGTAACTGCTAACCTTGGAAGTTTTTTTTTTTTTTTTTTTAACCAGATAAGAAAAAGGCAACATATCCTGTTGAGATTTTAGTTGCTCTTAATGATTTCTGACCTTTAACATATTCATAACATAGTAAACTTGATCATATATGTTAGATAACAATTTAAGCTTACCAGACTTTTCAGGGATAATAACTATATATGTCCTATCCATACTATAAGCTTCTTTAATGCTAATATGTACATTTACCAGATTTATAGTAGCATGATAGTGGTCACATATTATGATCCAAAAATGGTCATTTGAACTCTATTTATAAACACCCTAACCACAGCATTTCATATATTTATATTTAACACTGTTATTAGGTAACAATTTTGTTCTCCTATTTGTATTACATTGTACTAGCCTATTGAGGCCCAACAGTGGCCTCTAAAGAATGAGGAGGACATCTTCATATCTCAAAAAATTAGAAAATGTGAGGTTATCTCCTACAGGCTTAAGCTTATCTGTCAAGTAACTGATATGTTTGTATATTTCTGTCACTGAGATTGATATGACCTATCTTTTTTGTATTTGTACACCAATTCAAATATAGAATGTTATAATGCATATTAAACCTCAATAAATATATATATACTGTATATATATATATATATATATATATATATATATATATATATATATATATATATATATATATATACAAAATTGAAGGCAGCAGCACTCTCACAGACTCCAGAGCGTATTCCCACCAGGGTGCATAATAAGTTGATACAGGTAAACAAAGTAGATGCACTCACTGGATTTATGTAAGCACAAACAATTTATTTTGTACGAAATAAATTGTTTGTGCTTACATAAATCCAGTGAGTGCATCTACTTTGTTTACCTATTGTGACAGAAAGCAAGGCCTGGTTATAAATGGAAGATATTTAAGACCAAGCATTGTACATGCTATTTCTCCTTTCAGTTAAAACCCCAGGGAGAAAGAGTGTGTATTTGATTATGCAGTTGATAAACTGTGTTCTGGGTCCCTGGGGTTTGGGATAATTGGAGAGAGGGTGGGCCATTATCCCAGACAGCTGTGAAGCTGTCCAGCAGCTAATCACAGGTGTGGCTAATTAGAAGTTGTGAGGGTTTAAATAGCAGCCTCACTTAGGCCTTGGGAGGGAGTTACACAGCTACAGAAGCTGGTGTGTGTGTTTGTTACACTGTGTAAAAGACTTTTGTTCCTGTGAACTGTTAAAGGACATTATTTTTACAAAGCACTTGTGGAATGCTGTGAAGTGCTGGGACACATTTAAAGGTACTTAATTTTGCTGCAGAGGAAGGATTTCCCTCTTTTGAAAATGAACTGCCTGTTTGTTATTGCTGTGAAAAATAAAGCCTTTTAAACTACAGTGGATTGTCCTGTGCTGCATTTGTGCCCTAGAAGACCGTGGCTAAAAGTGTTTCCTGTTACACTTGGTGGAGAATCCGGGTAACCACGTTGTATGTCTGTGGGCATAATAATCTGCAAGCAACATGAAGGAAGTCATTAAAGCTTTGATCCATTCTAATGCTATACAGCAGGAGACTAACAGAAAAGCTGCTGAAAATAGTGCAGCACTGCAACAGTTGGTCTTGGCCCAGTCAGAGAGTGCTATGCTGCTGGCTAAATCACAGAAGGAGAACACTGAATTGTTGATACAACAGATGGCTGCTGTGCAAGCTGAGACATTCAGGAAGACCCGGGAGGAGCAGCAAAGTGCTACACAGACTCTGCAACGAGAGGTTCAAGCCATATCAGAAAAACTGAACTCTGAATATGTTGGTGGCAGCCAAGGTTCCAGAGTAATAAGGGCTAGTCATTATCTTCAAAAAATGACAGCAGCTGATGATGTTGAGGCGTATCTTTTGGCATTTGAACGCACAGCAGAAAGAGAAAAATGGCCGACAGTTGAGTGGGCGAGTATACTTGCGCCATTTCTTAGTGGTGAACCTCAGAAGGCCTACTTTGATTTAGAGCCAGCACAAGCCAGTGACTATGAGAAATTGAAAGCAGAAATCCTTGCACGCCTGGGGGTGACTTCGGCAGTCTGTGCACAAAGATTCCATTGCTGGATGTTTTCATCTCATAATGCTGCAAGATCCCAGATGTTCGACCTTATACACCTTGCCAGGAAGTGGCTGCAACCAGAGGTTAATTTGGCTACCAAAATAGTGGAACTACTGGTGATGGACCGGTTTCAGCGTGGATTACCTGCTTCCCTGCGGCGGTGGGTTAATCAAGGTGATCCTCAAACAGCGGATCAGTTGATTGTATTGGTCGAAAGATTTATAGCTTCAGGAGAAGTTTTGCAACATTCTTCAATGGATCAGCCCCACAATCCCAAGTCCCAGAGCTCTACAAGAACTGGTAAGACTGTTCAGGGGATAAAGGGGATAAGAGAGCAGCAGGTGTATAGGCAAAACACCAGAGACATTTCCCCAGGAATTAAGGAAACATTTAAATATAACCAACCTGTAAGATGTTTAAAATGTAATGAGGTTGGGCATATTGCTAGAGACTGTGATAAAGATGAATTTATGGACTATAATGTTGCACATTCACTATTGTCTAATAGCAACAGCTCTGTTAATAATGATTCCCATTGGTGTACTGTGACGGTTAATGGTAAAGTGTCTAGGGCTTTGCTTGATTCAGGAAGTATGGTCACACTAGTGGCTAAATCTTTAGTACCAGATGCAGTATTAGATTATGGGGAAAAAATGGCAATTATCTGTGTTCATGGAGATAAACGGGAATATCCTACAGCTGAGGTGGAGATTGGGACTCAGTGTGGTAAATTAAAATATTGTGTTGGTATAGTACCAAATTTAGCCCATGAGGTGGTGATAGGGAGAGATTTTCCAAAATTTCTGGAGTAATGGGAATCTTCAGAAATATGTCAAACTTCTGATATTTATGTATTTCCTTTCTCTGAAACTGATTTTGAAGGGGGTTCCATTGAAAAGGAGAAAAATAAGATTTATTGCCCTATGCCTGTATTAGTAGGTGATCAACCTTCTCAGAGTAATGAAGTACCAAGTACTAGCTCGGAAAATATTGATGATTTGATAGATCTGGTTGGTGGCCCTGGTAATTTTAAAAAAGCCCAATGGGAGGATCCAACATTGGTAGAGGCAAGAAATAATATCAGGGTTATAAATAATGTTGTGACACAGCCAGGAAATGTATTACCCTATCCTTATTTTGAAGCAGTTAATGATTTGGTATATCGTGTAGGGAAGAAAGGAACAGACATTGTTAAACAACTTTTTGGTGCCCCAGACTTTTAGGAACACTGTATTAAATCTTGCACATAACCACATTCTAGGGGGGCATTTGGGAGTTGAGAAAACCAAAGAGAGAGTTCTTAGAAGGTTTTATTGGCCAGGGATATTTGTAGCCATCAAGGATTATTGTGCTTCATGCCCTAAGTGTCAACTTACAGCTCCTGCTAAAGATTTTCGTAACCCTTTAGTGCCCTTGCCTATAATTGATGTGCCTTTTGAAAGAATTGCTATGGACTTGGTGGGTCCGCTGGTTAAATCTGCTAGAGGACATCAGTATATACTGGTAATCCTTGATTATGCTACACGCTATCCTGAGGCAGTTCCCCTTCGTAACAGCTCTGCAAATTCCATAGCAAAAGAACTCATGCTAATGTTTAGCAGGGTCGGGATACCTAAGGAAATTTTGACAGACCAAGGAACTCCATTTATGTCCAGGGTTACAAAAGAATTGTGTAAGTTGTTTGGCATAAAACAACTAAGGGCCTCAGTATATCACCCTCAGACTGATGGTTTAGTAGAAAGGTTTAACAAAACTCTCAAAAGTATGCTAAGAAAGGTAATTGACACAGATGGGAGAAATTGGGACCTTCTGTTACCCTATTTAATGTTCTCTATCAGGGAGGTTCCCCAGGCTTCTACAGGTTTTTCCCCATTTGAACTGTTATATGGGCGGCATTCCAGGGGATTAATAGATATAGTTAAAGAGACTTGGGAGCAAGAGACAACACCTTATCGAAGTATTATTGAACATATTTCCCAAATGCAGGATCGTATGGAAGCTGTCATGCCCATTGTAAGGGAACATATGGGAAAAGCACAGGAAGCACAAAAGTACAGCTACAACCATAATGCTAGAGCCAGGGTGTTTCAACCTAGGGATAGGGTGTTAGTTCTGGTCCCTACAGTTGAAAATAAATTCTTGGCTACTTGGCAGGGCCCATATGAGATAATTGAGAAAGTGGGTGATGTTAATTACAAAGTAAGTCAGCCAGGGAGAAAGAAACCTGAGCAAATATATCATATAAATCTGTTAAAACCTTGGAAAGATAGGGAAGTTTTAGTTGCCTTAAAACCTACAGAACTCCCTGTCACTGAACCAGAGGTAAATATATCGGAAAACCTATCTGTACATCAGAAGCGAGAGGTCAAGGATTTTATTAGAATAAACAAAGAGGTATTTTCTGTGGTACCGGGAAAAACTAATGTTATTAAGCATGACATAATAACAGAACCAGGGAAGAAGGTCTGCCTTAAACCCTATAGGGTCCCTGAGGCTCGTAGAAAGGCTATTAAACTGGAGGTAGAAAAAATGTTAAAGCTTGGGGTAATTGAGGAATCACAACGTGAGTGGAACAGTCCAATCGTGCTTGTTCCAAAGCCGATGGTTCATTAAGGTTCTGTAATGACTTTCGTAAGCTTAATTGTGTTTCCAAATTTGACACCTACCCAATGCCTAGAGTAGATGAGTTAATAGAAAGGCTAGGAAAAGCACGTTATCTCACTACAATTGATTTAACGAAAGGGTATTGGCAGGTGCCTCTCACTAGTCAAGCAAAGGAAAAGACAGCTTTTTCAACCCCAGAGGGCTTATTTCAGTATACGGTGTTGCCATTTGGTTTACATGGGGCCCCGGCAACATTCCAGAGGATGATGGATAGAATTCTGAAACCCCATGTTCGTTATGCGGCAGCATATTTGGATGATGTTATAATTTATAGTACAGATTGGGAATCCCATCTTCCAAAAGTTCAAGCAGTACTTGATGCAATACGGTCCGCTGGGTTAACTGCCAATCCTACAAAAGGTACTGTTGGTTTACAGGAAGCTAAGTACTTGGGTTATACTATTGGTAGAGGATTAGTTAAACCTCAGACTACAAAAGTAGAGGCCATACAGAACTGGCCACAGCCTCTAACTAAAAAACAAGTAAGAGCATTTATTGGGATAACTAGTTATTATAGAAGGTTTATCCCGAATTTCGCTACAATTGCGGCACCCTTGACAGATCTCACAAAAGCAAGGGCCCCAATTATGATAAAATGGTCCCCAGAAGCAGAACAAGCTTTTAAGCATTTGAAAGATGCCCTTTGTGCCCATCCAGTTTTGGTAACCCCCAATTTCGCTAAAGATTTTATTGTACAGACAGATGCCTCTGATGTTGGTTTAGGAGCAGTTCTCTCGCAGGAGTGTCAGGGAGAATAGCATCCTGTCCTTTTCCTAAGCAGAAAACTTATTTCACAGGAAAATAACTATTCTATAGTGGAGAAAGAATGCCTTGCCATTAAGTGGGCTTTAGAGACCCTTAGGTACTATCTGTTGGGAAGAAAATTTAAATTAATAACAGATCATGCTCCTCTCACATGGATGAGTCAGAATAAGGAAACAAATTCAAGGGTTACTAGGTGGTTTCTTAGCTTGCAACCCTTCAATTTTACTGTTGAGCACAGGGCTGGTCTTTTGCAGGGCAATGCTGATGGTTTGTCTCGGGTACATTCATTGATGTCCATGGTCGCTCAACCCACTGGGTGTGAGCTGGGGGGGAGGATATGTGACAGAAAGCAAGGCCTGGTTATAAATGGAAGATATTTAAGACCAAGCATTGTACATGCTATTTCTCCTTTCAGTTAAAACCCCAGGGAGAAAGAGTGTGTATTTGATTATGCAGTTGATAAACTGTGTTCTGGGTCCCTGGGGTTTGGGATAATTGGAGAGAGGGTGGGCCATTATCCCAGACAGCTGTGAAGCTGTCCAGCAGCTAATCACAGGTGTGGCTAATTAGAAGTTGTGAGGGTTTAAATAGCAGCCTCACTTAGGCCTTGGGAGAGAGTTACACAGCTACAGAAGCTGGTGTGTGTGTTTGTTACACTGTGTAAAAGACTTTTGTTCCTGTGAACTGTAAAAGGACATTATTTTTACAAAGCACTTGTGGAATGCTGTGAAGTGCTGGGACACATTTAAAGGTACTTAACTTTGCTGCAGAGGAAGGATTTCCCTCTTTTGAAAATGAACTGCCTGTTTGTTATTGCTGTGAAAAATAAAGCCTTTTAAACTACAGTGGATTGTCCTGTGCTGCATTTGTGCCCTAGAAGACCGTGGTTAAAAGTGTTTCCTGTTACACTATATATATATATAACAGCAAACTGCAATACAATCCCTGTAATACATAAAGGAAAGTTCCACATATGAGGCAGCTATGAATGGGGCTAAGATTACGAGTGGCACTCTAACTGTTGTGCGCGAGCGATAAGGGGTTTATCGAGGCTCTTCGTGTGGAAGTAGCAGCATATTACAAGTTGAAAGTAAATGTGTTTGCTTGAGCGCGATTGAATGTAACACGCATCGGGATATTGCGACTTTAGAGCTCTGGTTAACTGTTAGACAAGACAAAAAAGTTGCACAAAATACATCAAAATGACATATAAAAGTACAGTTACACTCTTAATAATACTGTCTGATAAAGATTATTTAAAAAAAATATTGTGTGTATATATATATATATATATATATATATATATATTTATATACAGGTATATATATATATATATATATATATATTTACACTGTATATTTACATATGTATTTATGTATTTATATGTGTATTTATGTATTTACAGACATATATTCACATATAAACTCATATATCCATTTATAGTCATATATATAAGTGCATTGGAGCCCTTTGCAGTCAAGAAGCTAAAAACACGAAAAATCATATTTATAAAATATTTATATTTAATAGTGTTTAAGTGTTTAACTGTGTATGTACTGTAAATATTTTACATTCCAATGTTCTTCACATAGGGGAATATGTTCTATGTATTTTTAAAAAGACATTCTTATATATATCTGTATATATCTATACCTATATATATAGCAATATAGCGGACTTGGTTAAATGCGATCGGGTTTGTGCGCGATTAGGGTGTTATTTCTTTCATGTAATTGGCAAGAGTCCATGAGCTAGTGACATATGGGATATACAATCCTACCAGGAGGGGCAAAGTTTCCCAAACCTCAAAATGCCTATAAATACACCCCTCACCACACCCACAATTCAGTTTTACAAACTTTGCCACATATGGAGGTGGTGAAGTAAGTTTGTGCTAAGATTTCTACGTTGATATGCGCTTCTCAGCATTGTTGAAGCCCGATTCCTCTCAGAGTACAGCGAATGTCAGAGGGACGTGAAGGGAGTATCACTTATTGAATACGATGATTTCCCTAACGGGGGTCTATTTCATAGGTTCTCTGTTATCGGTCGTAGAGATTCATCTCCTACCTCCCTTTTCAGATCGACGATATACTCTCAATTTACCATTACCTCTACTGATAACTGTTTCTGTACTGGTTTGGCTATCTGCTATATGTGGATGGGTGTCTTTTGGTAAGTATGTTTTTTATTACTTAAGACACCTCAGCTATGGTTTGGCACTTTATGCATTTATATAAAGTTCTAAATATATGTATTGTACTTATATTTGCCATGAGTCAGGTTCATGTATTTCCTTCTGCAGACTGTCAGTTTCATATTTGGGGAATATAAACATCTTTTATAGAAATGTTTTTCTTACCTGGGGTTTAGTCTTTTTTCAATTGACTATTTCTTGCAAATTGCGGGTGGCATTAGGCCCGCGGGTGCGTCAAATGCTAAACTTTATTACGTCATTCTTAGCGCGAAAATATTTTTGGCACGGAAAAATACGTCTGACGCAACTTCGTCATTTCCACCGTCATACTTGACGCCGAGACCTTTCACACGGTTGCGTCATTAGTGACGCGAGTGTGTAATTTCCAAACTTTTTCACTATTTCAATACCCCATTGATGTTTGCCTCTTGATTTTTTCTCTATCAGAGGCCTATGCTATTTGCTTTTTTTCCCATTCCTGAAACTGTCATATAAGGAAATAGATAATTTTGCTTTTTATGTTGTTTTTTCTCTTACATTTTGCAAGATGTCTTTATCTGATCCTGCCTCAGAAGTTTCTGCTGGAACATTGCTGCCTTACATCGGTTCTACCAAAGCTAAGTGCATTTGTTGTAAAATTGTTGAAATTATTTCGCCGAATGTCATTTGTAATAGTTGTCATGATAAACTTTTACATGCAGTTAGTGTATCCATCAGTAATAGCACATTGCCAGTTGTAGTTCCTTCAACTTCTAATGTGCATAATATACCTGTAAATTTTAAGAATTTGTTTCTGATTCTATTTTGAAGGTTTTGTCTGCATTTCCACCTTCTAATAAATGTAAAGGTCTTTTAAAACTTCTCATTTAGTTGATGAAATTTCAAATGACCAACAACATAATTTATCCTCTTCTGATGAGGATCTATCTGATACAGAAGATCCCTCCTCAAACATTGACACTGACACATCTACTTATTTATTTAAAAAAGAGTATATGCGTTCTTTATTAAAAGAAGTGTTAATTATTTTGGATATTGAGGTAACCAGTCCTATTGACGTTCAGTCTAATAAACGTTTAAATGCTGTTTTTAAACCTCCTGTGGTTTCTCCAGGGGTTTTTCCTATTCCTGAGACTATTTCTGATATGATTTCTAGGGAATAGAATAAGCCAGGTACTTCTTTTATTCCTTCTTCAAGGTTTAAAAAATTGTATCCTTTACCAGCAAAATCTATAGAGTTTTGGGAAAAAATCCCCAAAGTTGATGGGGCTATTTCTACTCTTGCTAAACGTACCACTATTCCTATGGAAGATAGTACTTCCTTTTAAGGATCCTTTAGATAGGAAGCTTGAATCTTATCTAAGGAAGGCCTATTTATATTCAGGTCATCTTTTCAGACCTGCAATTTCTTTGGCTGATGTTGCGGCTGCATCAACCTTCTGGTTGGAGAATTTAGAGCAACAGGAATTGGATTCTGACTTATCTAGCATTATTCGCCTATTGCAATATGCTAATCATTTTATTGTGATGCAATTTTTGATATTATCAAAAATGATGTTAGTTCCATGTCTTTAGCTATTTTAGCTAGAAGAGCTTTGTGGCTTAAATCTTGGAATGCTGATATGACATCTAATTCTAGATTACTATCTCTTTCTTTCCAAGGTAATAATTTATTTGTTTCTCAGTTGGATTCTATTATTTCAACTGTCACTGGGGAAGGGAGTTTTTTCTGCCTCAGGATTAAAAACCTAAGGGTAAATCTAAGGCTTCTAACCATTTTCGTTCCTTTCGTCAGAATAAGGAACAAAAACTCAATCTTCCCCCCAAGGAGTCTGCTTCCAATTGGAAGCCTTCCTCAAGTTGGATTAAATCCAAGCCATTTAGGAAACCAAAGTCAGCCCCTAAGTCTGCATGAAGGTGCGGCCCTCATTTCAGCTCAGCTGGTAGGGGGCAGATTAAGGTTTTTCAAGATATTTGGATAAAATCTGTCCAAAATCAATGGATTCAGAGCATTGTCTCTCAAGGGTATTGAATATGATTCAGAGTAAGACCTCCTGTGAGAAGATTTTTTCTCTCACGTATCCCAGAAAATCCAGTAAAAGCTCAGGCTTTCCTGAAGTGTGTTTCAGATCTGGAGTCTTCAGGGGTAATCATGCCAGTTCCTCCTCAGGAACAAGGTTTGGGGTTTTTATTCAAATCTATTCATTGTACTAAAGAAGGAAAATGTATTCAGACCAGTTCTGGATCTAAAATTTTTTGAATCGTTATGTAAAAGTACCAACTTTCAAGATGGTGACTATAAGGACTATTCTGCCTTTTGTTCAGCAAGGACATTATATGTCCACAATAGACTTGCAGGATGCATACCTCCATATTCCGATTCATCCAGAACATTATCAGTTTCTGAGATTCTCTTTTCTAAACAAGCATTACCAATTTGTTGTGCTTCCATTTGGCCTAGCAACAGCTCCAAGAATCTTTTCAAAGGTTCTTGGTGCCCTACTCTTTGTAATCAGAGAACAGGGTATTGCGGTGTTTCCTTATTTGGATGATATCTTGGTACTAGCTCAGTCTTTGCGTACTGCAGAATCTCACACAAATCTACTAGTGTTGTTCCTTTGGAAACATGGTTGGAGGATCAATTTACCAAAAGTTTCTTGATTCCTCAGACAAGGGTCACCTTTTTAGGCTTCCAGATAGATTCAGTGTCCATGACTCTGTCTCTAACAGACAAGAGACGTTTAAAATTGGTTGCAGCATGCCGGCACCTTCAGTCTCAGTCATTCCCTTCAGTGGCTATGTGCATGGAAGTTTTAGGTCTCATGACTGCAGCATCGGACGCGATCCACTTTGCTCATTTTCACATGAGACCTCTACAGCTTTGTATGCTGAATCAATGTATGACACTCTCTGACATGGTGGATATATCACCATTGTTTAGCTTCTTTTGTTCGGCCAACCTGGACTGTGATCACAACAGATGCGAGTCTTTCAGGTTGGAGAGCTGTTTGGGGATCTCTGACAGCACAAGGGGTTTGGAAATCTTAAGAGGCGAGATTACCAATAAATATTTTAGAACTCCTTGCAATTCTCAGAGCTCTTCAGTTTTGGCCTCTGCTAAAGAGAGAACCGTTCATTTGTTTTCAGACAGACAATATCACAACAGCGGCATATGTCAATCATCAGGGTGGGACTCACAGTCCCCAAGCTATGAAAAAAGTATCTCGGATACTTGTTTGGGTGGAATCCAGCTCTTGTCTAATCTCTGCGGTGCTTATCCCAGGTGTAGACAATTGGGAGGCGGATTATCTCAGCCGCCAGACTTTACATCCAGAGGAGTGGTCTCTTCATCCAGATGTGTTTTCTTGTTCAGTTGTGAGGTCTTCCAGAGATAGATCTCATGGCCTCTCATCTAAACAAGAAACTTCCCAGATACCTGTCCAGGTCCAGGGCGGAAGCAGGGGATGCGCTGACACTTCCTTGGTGTTATCATCCTGCTTACATTTTCCCGCCTCTAGTTCTCCTTCCAAGAGTGATCTCCAAAATCATCATGGAACAATCATTTGTGTTGCTGGTGGCTCCAGCATGGCCACACAGGTTTTGGTATGCGGATCTGGTTTGGATGTCGAGTTGCCCGCTTTGGCCACTTCCATTCGGCCAGACCTACTATCTCAAGGTCTGTTTTTCCATCAGGATCTCAAATCATTAAATTTGAAGGTATGGAAATTGAACGCTTAGTACTCAGTCATAGAGGTTTCTCTGACTCAGTGATTAATACTATGTTACAAGCTCGTAAATCTGTTTATAGAAAGATTTATTATAGGGTTTGGAAGACTTACATTTCATGGTGTTCTTCTCATAAATTCTCCTGGCATTCTTTTAGAATTCCTAGAATTTTACAGTTTATTCAGGACGGTTTGGATAAGGGTTTGTCTGCAAGTTCCTTGAAAGAACAAATCTCCACTCTTTCTGTTTTATTTCACAGAAAGATTGCTATACTTCCTGATATATACTGTTTTGTACAGGCTTTAGTTCTTATTAAGCCTGTTATTTAATCAATTTCTCCTTCTTGGAGTCATAATTTGGTTCTGACGGCTTTACAGGTTCTTCCATTTGAACCTATGCATTTTTTGGACATTAAACTACTTTCTTGGAAAGTGTTGTTCCTTTTGGCCATCTCTTCTGCTAGAAGAGTTTCTGAGTTATCTGCTCTTTCTTGTGAGTCTCCTTTTCTGATTTTTTCATCAGGATAAGGCAGTTTTGCGGACTTCTTTTTAATTTTTACCTAAGGTTGTGAATTCTAACAACATTAGTAGAGAAATTGTTGTCCCTTCCTTGTGTCCTAATCCTAAGAATTCTTTGGAAAGTTCCTTACATTCTTTGGATGAGGTAAGAGCTTTGAAATATTATGTGGAAGCTACTAAAGATTTCAAGTAGACTTCCAGTCTATTTGTTTTATTTTCTGGTCCTAGGAAAGGTCAGAAGGCTTCTGCTATTTCCTTGGCTTCTTGGTTGAAACTTTTGATTCATCAAGTTTATTTTGAGTCGGGTCAGGCCCCGCCTCAGAGAATTACAGCTCATTCTACTAGATCAGTCTCCACTTCGTGGGCTTTTAAGAATGAAGCTTCAGTTGATCAGATTTGCAAAGCGGCAACTTGGTCCTCTTTGCATTCATTTACTAAATTCTACTGTTTTGATGTATTTGCTTCTTCAGAAGCAGTTTTTGGTAGAAAAGTTCTTCAGGCAGCTGTTTCAGTTTGATTCTTCTGCTTTTGATTTAAGTTTTTTTCTTTCAAATGAAATAAACTTATATTTTTGGGGTGTGGATTAATTTTTTTCAGCAGATTATGGCTGTTAATATTTTATTCCCTCCCTCTCTATCTAGTGACTCTTGAGTGGAGATCCACATCTTGGGTATTGATATCCTATATCTCACTAGCTCATGGATTCTTGCCAATTACATGAAAGAAAACATAATATATACTAATGTTATATCTCACAGCGCTCAAACAATGTTCCTACTGGCTCCTGGGTAAAAAGGGTACCTAGCTAGCCCTTAAATATGAGTAATAGTAATGTTAGAAAACCTAGGAGCGCCTAACAGAGGCCGAGGAAATAAAATCAACAAAATATAGCTGAGTGTAAACCCTATTAATCATAATCTAATAAATAATAGATATAAAAAGTCACTCTGTGACGTAAATAATATAAAAAAGCTCTATTTGCTTAAACAGGGTTAATACAAATTTAATAAATGACAGATTATGTTAAAATCATGGATCCATGGTACAATAAAGTCACAAAATACATAAAATAATATCACAACATACATAAAATAATATCACAAAATAATATATTGGCTAAGAGTTCATCTGGTTGGGGAAATGGTACTTCCTGCGAACAAGGTGAAATGTTCAAATAGTCAGTGAGAGAAAGTGTTAAAAATCCCTAAAAATCAAATCGTTGTAACAGTGATCAAAAAGCAGTGATCAATAAATTATCCCAATATGGAAAAAGACTCGTATCTGTTATTAAATCCTCCTTGAGTGTGTGCTATTATTGTGGTGAGGATATCAGCATGTACTTATAAAGGTTGCTAATATTGTAGTGAGGATATCAGCATGTACATATGAAGGCTGCTATTATTGTAGTGATGATATCAGCATGTACATATGAAGGCTGCTATTATTGTAGTGAGGATATCAGCATGTACATATGAAGGTTGCTATTATTGTAGTGAGGATATCAGCATGTACATATGAAGGCTGCTATTATTGTAGTGAGGATATCAGCATGTACATATGAAGGTTGCTATTATTGTAGTGAGGATATCAGCATGTACATATGAAGGTTTCTATTATTGTAGTGAGGATATCAGCATGTACATATGAAGGCTGCTATTATTGTAGTGAGGATATTGGCATGTACATATGAAGGCTGCTATTATTATAGTGAGGATATCAGCATGTACATATGAAGGCTGCTATTATTGTAGTGAGGATATCAGCATGTACATATAAAGGTTGCTATTATTGTAGTGAGGATATCAGCATGTACATATGAAGGTTGCTATTATTGTAGTGAGGATATCAGCATGTACATATGAAGGCTGCTATTATTGTAGTGAGGATATCAGCATGTACATATGAAGGCTGCTATTATTGTAGTGAGGATATCAGCATGTACATATGAAGGCTGCTATTATTGTAGTGAGAATATCAGCATGTACATATGAAAGTTGCTATTATTGTAGTGAGAATATCAGCATGTACATATGAAGGTTGCTATTATTGTAGTGAGGATATCAGCATGTACATATGAAGGCTGCTATTATTGTAGTGAGGATATCAGCATGTACATATGAAGGCTGCTATTATTGTAGTGAGAATATCAGCATGTACATATGAAGGCAGCAAATATTGTAGTGATGATATCAGCATGTACATATGAGGTTGCTATTATTGTAGTGAGGATATCAGCATGTACATATGAAGGCTGCTATTATTGTAGTGATGATATCAGCATGTACATATGAAGGCTGCTATTATTGTAGTGAGGATATCGGCATGTACATATGAAGGCTGCTATTATTGTAGTGAGGATATCAGCATGTACATATGAAGGCTGCTATTATTGTAGTGATGATATCAGCATGTACATATGAAGGCTGCTATTATTGTAGTGATGATATCAGCATGTACAGATGAAGGTTGCTATTATTGTAGTGATGATATCAGCATGTACATATGAGGTTGCTATTATTGTAGTGAGGATATCAGCATGTACATATGAAGGCTGCAATTATTGTAGTGAGGATATCAGCATGTACATATGAAGGTTGCTATTATTGTAGTGAGGATATCAGCATGTACATATGAAGGTTGCTATT
This sequence comes from Bombina bombina, assembly GCF_027579735.1. Taxonomy (NCBI): domain Eukaryota; kingdom Metazoa; phylum Chordata; class Amphibia; order Anura; family Bombinatoridae; genus Bombina; species Bombina bombina. Next base: position 1,178,636,604 of record NC_069499.1, on the reverse strand, counting down.
ATTGTAGTGATTATATCAGCATGTACATATGAAGGTTTCTATTATTGTAGTGATGACATCAGCATGTACATATGAAGGTTGCTATTATTGTAGTGAGGATATCAGCATGTACATATGAAGGCTGCTATTATTGTAGTGAGGATATCAGCATGTACATATGAAGGTTGCTATTATTGTAGTGAGGATATCAGCATGTACATATGAAGGTTGCTATTATTGTAGTGAGGATATCAGCATGTACATATGAAGGTTGCTATTATTGTAGTGAGGATATCAGCATGTACATATGAAGGTTGCTATTATTGTAGTGATGACATCAGCATGTACATATGAAGGTTGCTATTATTGTAGTGATGACATCAGCATGTACATATGAAGGGAAGGTTGATATTATTGTAGTGATGATATCGGCAAGTACATATGAAGGCTGCTATTATTGTAGTGATGATATCAGCATGTACATATGAAGGTTGCTATTATTGTAGTGAGCGTATCAGCATGTACATATGAAGGTTGCTATTATTGTGGTGAGGATATCAGCATGTACATATGAAGGTTGCTATTATTGTGGTGAGGGTATCAGCATTTATATATGAAGGTTGCTATTATTGTAGTGAGGGTATCAGCATGTACATATGAAGGTTGCTATTATTGTAGTGAGGATATCAGCCTGTACATATGAAGGTTGCTATTATTGTACTGATGATATCAGCACGTACATATGAAGGTTGCTATTATTGTAGTGAGGGTATCAGCATGTACATATGAAGGTTGCTATTATTGTGGTGAGGATATCAGCATGTACAGATGAAGGTTGCTATTATTGTAGTGAGGATATCAGCATGTACATATGACGGTTGCTATTATTGTGGTGAGGATATCAGCATGTACATATGAAGGTTGCTATTATTGTGGTGAGGGTATCAGCATGTACATATGAAGGTTGCTATTATTGTAGTAATGACATCAGCATGTACATATGAAGGTTGCTATTATTGTAGTGATGACATCAGCATGTACATATGAAGGTTGCTATTATTGTAGTGATGATATCGGCATGTACATATGAAGGTTGCTATTATTGTAGTGAGGATATCAGCATGTACATATGAAGGTTGCTATTATTGTAGTGCGGATATCAGCATGTACATATGAAGGCTGCTATTATTGTAGTGAGAATATCAGCATGTTCATATGAAGGCTGCTATTATTGTAGTGATGATATCAGCATGTACATATGAAGGCTGCTATTATTGTAGTGAGGATATCAGCATGTACATATGAAGGTTGCTATTATTGTAGTGATGATATCAGCATGTACATATGAAGGTTGCTATTATTGTGGTGAGGATATCAGCATGTACATATGAAGGTTTTTATTATTGTAGTGAGGGTATCATGTACATATGAAGGTTGCTATTATTGTGGTGAGGGTATCAGCATGTACATATGAAGGTTGCTATTATTGTAGTGAGGATATCAGCATGTATATATGAAGGTTGCTATTATTGTAGTGAGGGTATCAGCATGTACATATGAAGGTTGCTATTATTGTAGTGAGGATATCAGCCTGTACATATGAAGGTTGCTATTATTGTAGTGATGATATCAGCACGTACATATGAAGGTTGCTATTATTGTAGTGAGGGTATCAGCATGTACATATGAAGGTTGCTATTATTGTGGTGAGGGTATCAACATGTATATATGAAGGTTGCTATTATTGTAGTAAGGATATCAGCATGTACATATGAAGGTTGCTATTATTGTAGTGAGGATATCAGCATGTACATATGAAGGTTGCTATTATTGTAGTGAGGATATCGGCATGTACATATGAAGGCTGCTATTATTGTAGTGAGGATATCAGCATGTATATATGAAGGTTGCTATTATTGTAGTGAGGATATCAGCATGTACATATGAAGGTTGCTATTATTGTAGTGAGGATATCGGCATGTACATATGAAGGCTGCTATTATTGTAGTGAGGATATCGGCATGTACATATGAAGGTTGCTATTATTGTAGTGCGGATATCGGCATGTACATATGAAGGTTGCTATTATTGTAGTGATGATATCAGCATGTATATATGAAGGTTGCTATTATTGTAGTAAGGATATCAGCATGTACATATGAAGGTTGCTATTATTGTGGTGAGGATATCAGCCGGTACATATGAAGGTTGCTATTATTGTAGTGAAGATATCAGCATGTACATATGAAGGTTGCTATTATTGTAGTGAGGATATCAGCATGTACATATGAAGGTTGCTATTATTGTAGTGAGGATATCAGCATGTACATATGAAGGTTGCTATTATTGTAGTGCGGATATCAGCATGTACATATGAAGGCTGCTATTATTGTGGTGAGGATATCAGCATGTACATATGAAGGTTGCTATTATTGTAGTGAGGATATCAGCATTTACATATGAAGGTTGCTATTAATGTAGTGAGGATATCACCATGTACATATGAAGGCTGCAATTATTGTAGTGAGGATATCAGCATGTACATATGAAGGCTGCTATTATTGTAGTGAGGATATCAGCATGTACATATGAAGGCTGCTATTATTGTAGTGATGACATCAGCATGTACATATGAAGGTTGCTATTAATGTAGTGAGGATATCACCATGTACATATGAAGGCTGCAATTATTGTAGTGAGGATATCAGCATGTACATATGAAGGTTGCTATTATTGTAGTGAGGGTATCAGCATTTACATATGAAGGTTGCTATTATTGTAGTGAGGGTATCAGCATTTACATATGAAGGTTGCTATTATTGTAGTGAGGATATCAGCATGTACATATGAAGGTTGCTATTAATGTAGTGAGGATATCACCATGTACATATGAAGGCTGCTATTATTGTAGTGAGGATATCAGCATGTACATATGAAGGTTGCTATTATTGTAGTGAGGATATCAGCATGTACATATGAAGGTTGCTATTAATGTAGTGAGGATATCAGCATGTACATATGAAGGCTGCTATTATTGTAGTGAGGGTATCAGCATGTACATATGAAGGTTGTTATTATTGTAGTGAGGATAGCAGCATGTACATATGAAGGTTGCTATTATTGTAGTGAGGATATCAGCATGTACATATGAAGGTTGCTATTATTGTAGTGAGGATAGCAGCATGTACATATGAAGGTTGCTATTATTGTAGTGAGGATATCAGCATGTACATATGAAGGTTGTTATTATTGTAGTGAGGATAGCAGCATGTACATATGAAGGTTGCTATTATTGTAGTGAGGATATCAGCATGTACATATGAAGGTTGCTATTATTGTAGTGAGGATATCAGCATGTACATATGAAGGTTGCTATTATTGTAGTGAGGATAGCAGCCTGTACATATGAAGGTTGCTATTATTGTAGTGAGGGTATCAGCATGTACATATGAAGGTTGTTATTATTGTAGTGAGGATATCAGCATGTACATATGAAGGTTGCTATTATTGTAGTGAAGATATCAGCATGTACATATGAAGGTTGCTATTATTGTAGTGAGGATATCAGCATGTACATATGAAGGCTGCTATTATTGTAGTAAGGATATCAGCATGTACATATGAAGGTTGCTATTATTGTAGTGAGGATATCAGTATGTACATATGAAGGTTGCTATTATTGTAGTGCGGATATCAGCATGTACATATGAAGGCTGCTATTATTGTAGTGAGAATATCAGCATGTACATATGAAGGTTGCTATTATTGTGGTGAGGATATCAGCATGTACATATGAAGGTTTTTATTATTGTAGTGAGGGTATCATGTACATATGAAGGTTGCTATTATTGTGGTGAGGGTATCAGCATGTACATATGAAGGTTGCTATTATTGTAGTGAGGATATCAGCATGTATATATGAAGGTTGCTATTATTGTAGTGAGGGTATCAGCATGTACATATGAAGGTTGCTATTATTGTAGTGAGGATATCAGCCTGTACATATGAAGGTTGCTATTATTGTAGTGATGATATCAGCACGTACATATGAAGGTTGCTATTATTGTAGTGAGGGTATCAGCATGTACATATGAAGGTTGCTATTATTGTGGTGAGGGTATCAACATGTATATATGAAGGTTGCTATTATTGTAGTAAGGATATCAGCATGTACATATGAAGGTTGCTATTATTGTGGTGAGGATATCAGCATGTACATATGAAGGTTGCTATTATTGTAGTGAGGATATCAGCATGTACATATGAAGGTTGCGATTATTGTAGTGAGGATATCAGCATGTACATATGAAGGTTGCTATTATTGTGGTGAGGATATCAGCATGTACATATGAAGGTTGCTATTATTGTAGTGAGGATATCAGCATGTACATATGAAGGTTGCTATTATTGCGGTGAGGATATCAGCATGTACATATGAAGGTTGCTATTATTGTGGTGAGGATATCAGCATGTACATATGAAGGTTGCTATTATTGTAGTGAGGATATCAGCATGTACATATGAAGGTTGCTATTATTGCAGTGAGGATATCAGCATGTACATATGAAGGTTGCTATTATTGTGGTGAGGATATCAGCATGTACATATGCAGGTTGCTATTATTGTGGTGAGGGTATCAGCATGTATATATGAAGGTTGCTATTATTGTAGTAAGGATATCAGCATGTACATATGAAGGTTGCTATTATTGTGGTGAGGATATCAGCATGTACATATGAAGGTTGCTATTATTGTAGTGAGGATATCAGCATGTACATATGAAGGTTGCTATTATTGCAGTGAGGATATCAGCATGTACATATGAAGGTTGCTATTATTGTGGTGAGGATATCAGCATGTACATATGAAGGTTGCTATTATTGTAGTGAGGATATCAGCATGTACATATGAAGGTTGCTATTATTGTAGTGAGGATATCAGCATGTACATATGAAGGTTGCTATTATTGTAGTGAGGATATCAGCATGTACATATGAAGGTTGCTATTATTGTAGTGAGGATATCAGCATGTACATATGAAGGTTGCTATTATTGTAGTGAGGATATCAGCATTTACATATGAAGGTTGCTATTATTGTAGTGAGGATATCAGCATGTACATATGAAGGTTGCTATTATTGTAGTGAGGATATCGGCATGTACATATGAAGGCTGCTATTATTGTAGTGAGGATATCGGCATGTACATATGAAGGTTGCTATTATTGTAGTGCGGATATCGGCATGTACATATGAAGGTTGCTATTATTGTAGTGATGATATCAGCATGTATATATGAAGGTTGCTATTATTGTAGTAAGGATATCAGCATGTACATATGAAGGTTGCTATTATTGTGGTGAGGATATCAGCCGGTACATATGAAGGTTGCTATTATTGTAGTGAAGATATCAGCATGTACATATGAAGGTTGCTATTATTGTAGTGAGGATATCAGCATGTACATATGAAGGTTGCTATTATTGTAGTGAGGATATCAGCATGTACATATGAAGGTTGCTATTATTGTAGTGCGGATATCAGCATGTACATATGAAGGCTGCAATTATTGTAGTGAGGATATCAGCATGTACATATGAAGGCTGCTATTATTGTAGTGAGGATATCAGCATGTACATATGAAGGCTGCTATTATTGTAGTGATGACATCAGCATGTACATATGAAGGTTGCTATTAATGTAGTGAGGATATCACCATGTACATATGAAGGCTGCAATTATTGTAGTGAGGATATCAGCATGTACATATGAAGGTTGCTATTATTGTAGTGAGGGTATCAGCATTTACATATGAAGGTTGCTATTATTGTAGTGAGGATATCAGCATGTACATATGAAGGTTGCTATTAATGTAGTGAGGATATCACCATGTACATATGAAGGCTGCTATTATTGTAGTGAGGATATCAGCATGTACATATGAAGGTTGCTATTATTGTAGTGAGGATATCAGCATGTACATATGAAGGTTGCTATTAATGTAGTGAGGATATCAGCATGTACATATGAAGGCTGCTATTATTGTAGTGAGGGTATCAGCATGTACATATGAAGGTTGCTATTATTGTAGTGAGGATAGCAGCATGTACATATGAAGGTTGCTATTATTGTAGTGAGGATATCAGCATGTACATATGAAGGTTGCTATTATTGTAGTGAGGATATCAGCATGTACATATGAAGGTTGCTATTATTGTAGTGAGGATATCAGCATGTACATATGAAGGTTGTTATTATTGTAGTGAGGATATCAGCATGTACATATGAAGGTTGCTATTATTGTAGTGAGGATAGCAGCCTGTACATATGAAGGTTGCTATTATTGTAGTGAGGGTATCAGCATGTACATATGAAGGTTGTTATTATTGTAGTGAGGATATCAGCATGTACATATGAAGGTTGCTATTATTGTAGTGAAGATATCAGCATGTACATATGAAGGTTGCTATTATTGTAGTGAGGATATCGGCATGTACATATGAAGGCTGCTATTATTGTAGTAAGGATATCAGCATGTACATATGAAGGTTGCTATTATTGTAGTGAGGATATCAGTATGTACATATGAAGGCTGCTATTATTGTAGTAAGGATATCAGCATGTACATATGAAGGCTGCTATTATTGTAGTAAGGATATCAGCATGTACATATGAAGGCTGCTATTATTGTAGTGAGGATAGCAGCATGTACATATGAAGGTTGCTATTATTGTAATGAGGATATCAGCATGTACATATGAAGGTTGCTATTATTGTAGTGAGGATATCAGCATGTACATATGAAGGTTGCTATTATTGTAGTGAGGATATCAGCATGTACATATGAAGGTTGCTATTATTGTAGTGATGATATCAGCATGTACATATGAAGGTTGCTATTATTGTAGTGAGGATATCAGCATGTGCATATGAAGGTTGCTATTATTGTAGTGAGGGTATCAGCATGTACATATGAAGGTTGCTATTATTGTAGTGAGGATATCAGCATGTACATATGAAGGTTGCTATTATTGTAGTGAGGATATCAGCATGTACATATGAAGGTTGCTATTATTGTAGTGATGACATCAGCATGTACATATGAAGGTTGCTATTATTGTAGTGAGGGTATCAGCATGTACATATGAAGGTTGCTATTATTGTAGTGAGGATATCAGCATGTACAGATGAAGGTTGCTATTATTGTAGTGAGGATATCAGCATGTACATATGAAGGTTGCTATTATTGTAGTGAGGATATCAGCATGTACATATGAAGGTTGCTATTATTGTAGTGACTATAGCAGCCTGTACATATGAAGGTTACTATTATTGTAGTGACTATAGCAGCCTGTACATATGAAGGTTACTATTATTGTAGTGACTATAGCAGCATGTACATATGAAGGTTACTATTATTGTAGTGACTATAGCAGCATGTACATATGAAGGTTACTATTATTGTAGTGACTATAGCAGCATGTACATATGAAGGTTGTTATTTTTGTAGTGAGGATATCAGCATGTACATATGAAGGTTGCTATTATTGTAGTGACTATAGCAGCATGTACATATGAAGGTTACTATTGTAGTGACTATAGCAGCATGTACATATGAAGGTTACTATTATTGTAGTGACTATAGCAGCATGTACATATGAAGGTTACTATTATTGTAGTGAGGATAGCAGCATGTACATATGAAGGTTGCTATTTTTGTAGTGACTATAGCAGCATGTACATATGTACATATGAAGGTTACTATTATTGTAGTGACTATAGCAGCCTGTACATATGAAGGTTACTATTATTGTAGTGAGGATAGCAGCATGTACATATGAAGGTTGCTATTATTGTAGTGAGGATAGCAGCCTGTACATATGAAGGTTGCATCCCCTAGACATTTTTCTGGAGCAACTCAGGAAGTTGTAGGGAGGGAACGTAGTGCTACGTCTAGAGCTGGCTCTATTGATCTACTAGGCAGTTTGACCAGTCACCTGTTTGTGATAGTGACAAGTTTGGCTGAGCGGTCACTGCAGGCTTTGGTGGCTTCAGTGTAAGTCAATTGATCCTCACCCAGCCAGTAGCAGGATGGGCTGTGCCACTTCCACCCCTGCAAAAGGAGAGAAAACAGAGAGGACGACTTAAGCTTGACAGCGTGAAATAGGTTTACTAGAGACAATTAGTACAGGCAGATTTCAGCCTTTTGTGCAGTACATACAAATTAATTATATGCAATATATTAAAGGGACATTACTGGCCCTCTATAACTATGTTAGACATAGGTACAGTCTGCTTGAGCTACATTGCAGGACTTTAACTATAGGTTTAACCTCTTTGTTAGGGTAAAGGGACATTTATCCCCAAATTTTTATTTCATGATTCAGCCAGACCACACAATTTGAAACAACTTTCCAATTAACATATATTATAAAATGTGCTCCATTCTCTTGGTATCCTTTTTTAAGGAACAGCAATGCACTACTAGGGGCTAGCTGAACACAGCAAGTGAGCCAATGACAAGAGGCAGTTACCAATCGGCAGCTAGCTCCCAGTAGTGCATTGCTGCTCCTGAACCTACATAGGTATGCTTTTCCACAAAGGATACTAAGAGAACAAAGCAAATTAGATAGCATAATTCAATTTGAAAGTTCTTAAAATTGCATGTTATATCTGTATTATGAAAATTTCCTTTTGACTTTACTGTCCCTTTAAACAAAAAAGGGCTAGATCAATGGTGGAGCGCAATTAATAGCGCAGAGTGCATTATCTTTTAATAACCTTGTGCAAAGAATAACACACACTCTTGTATTACAATAAGATGATTAAGGGCCAGATGACAAGTGGAGCGCTAATTATTGTTTTCGGGAAAGCGATATTTGCACTCCAATGAGTAATACCAGCGCACGCTAATATTACAAGTTGTCAGCTCGCGTTCGCATTGCTGGGAAGCATTTCGTTCACAAGAGTGCACTTCCATAGGCTCCGGCATCAGAACCTAAGCACAGCGAAGGGGGTAAGTAGTGCAGCGATGGCAGCAAATATAAATATAGATGTATATGATCATATACATTTATATTTGTGTTAATATGGGTATATACACATATTAACACATAAATATATTTGTATATATACATATATATTTACTGGGAACATATAGTTATCATAGACCGCAATGTTAAGGCATTTTTCAATGCCGTTTTTTTTTCTAACACCCCACTCCCACCAACTTTACCCCCAAACTACTGCCTAGTGCAATTACACTACACTTTACAAAATTTTTTTGAGCACACTCTATACTTTTAATGGATAGCACAGGGAGTGTAATTAACACTCTCATTGCACACATATTACAAATGGCAATCTTGAAGTACCTCTGTAAAAGTTAGCTCATTTTAAATGGACATTAAATATTATTTCATGATTCATTAGAGCATTCTTATCCTTTGTTGAAAAATATGCCTAGGTAGGCTCAGCTGTTTACCTCCTCCCTTGATGAAATTAACAAATCCTCCAAATCCTAATTACCCTATAGCATACTGAAATATCCTATGCCCAGAACAAGCTTAAACATACCAACACAGATTATCCCAGATGACACTGTAATGCCATCATATTATTCCCAGATGTCCTATGCATAGATCATACTTGCAGGATAGAATCAGCTGACTGACTCTGTTAAAGGGACAGTCTACACAAAAATTGTTTAAAAAGATAGATAATGCCTTTACTACCCATTCCCCAGCTTTGCACAACCAACATTGTTAGATTAATATACTTTATAACATTTAAACCTCTAAATTTCTGCCTGTTTCTAAGCCACTACAGACAACTTCTTATCACATGCTTTTTTATTTGCTTTTCACAACAGGGGGCTGCTAGTTCATGTGAGCCATATACCTGTAGATAAGAATGTGTTCACGTCCGGGAGTTATTTAATAGTTAGCACAATACAGTACTAAATGCAACTCAATATATTTTAAATAGTCACAGTCATGTGATCATGGGGCTGTCAGAAGATGCTTAGATACAAGCTAATCACAGAGGTAAAAAGTATATTAAAGGGACAGTCAACACTTACTTTAACATGTTTTTATATTGAAAATAACAAAACGGAGGTCCGCCTACACTATACCCCTCCTGCCTTGCTTCTGTCCTAATCAGCGGCGCTAACTACTCTAATACCCAGTAAATATGGATGCCGGACTCCCCCCACCATTACGTAGCTGCCTTCTTCTTCAACTGATAAGCAAATCAGAATCCAGGCATCGGACAGAAATTGCAAGCGCGTGCAATTTCAGTCCGAGGACTGGATTCTGATTTGCTTATCAGTTGAAGAAGAAGGCAGCTACGTAATGGTGGGGGGAGTCCGGCATCCATATTTACCGGGTATTAGAGTAGTTAGCGCCGCTGATTAGGACAGAAGCAAGGCAGGAGGGGTATAGTGTAGGCGGACCTCCGTTTTGTTATTTTCAATATAAAAACATGTTAAAGTAAGTGTTGACTGTCCCTTTAATATAACTGTGTTGGTTGTGCAAAACTGGGGAATGGGTATTAAAGAGATTATCTTTTAAAACAATAACATTTCTATTGTAGACTGTCCCTTTAAGTATGGCCAATGACATCTATGATTCGAGTTAATAATTCTCTAATTCTCTCCGTTAGTAAATACCTTTTGGCATCCATGGTTATCGTCTTTGCTGACCTGGGCGACCTGCCCAAGCTTCTTGCAGATGGACGGCAGTGTTTGATTACAGGGGCTATCATTCCATTTACCCTCCTTGAGGAGCAAAGAGAAAAAGCAAACACAATGACTTGAGTCTGCATATTCAAAGTAATGCTCAACCTCAGACAACATTTCACAGATACATTGTGCAGATGAAAGGCAAATAATGTACTTTTATTACACTGGGAGTGTGAGAATCCTTAAAGATATAACCTTATTAGTTTCAAGAAAAATGAATCTCTCACAAATGATAGTGCTTCTTAAAGAAGGCCAATTTATTGTACTGCAGTTGGTTTACTTTAGTCCTAACAAATGTGACCCATTGAATATGACATCTATTGGTATATTTGGTCTTAGTTGGGATTGACTCCTTAAAACATGTCTTAATCCTTGGTACACCTTGTTTCTAGAAGGGGATGATCATTTAAAAGGTAAATTCAACTCAATAATTGTCTATTATGCTTGTCAAATAGCCTCATTTAAATAGTGATGATTTTTTGGTCCCAAAATATGATTGATGTAAATCTAAATTTAATTTGATATTAATACTGCAGATTAGTAACATTAAACGGCTCACACAGGTTTATCGGAGAGGGGCAAAACTCTACAAGCCAAGAAAAAGCTGGTTTATTAAGAAAATTAAAAAATAAATAAAAATAAAAATATGCATTTATGCTATGCCCTCTTTAATACAAATACACAAAGAAATATGACTATAACCTCCTATTTAACATGTTACTGTCAAATGTAAGAACATATTAGCCCTTATTAGTAAACATTAATTCAAAGTGGTACAAACCCTTTAATGTATTATTATTTTATTATTATTATCAGGTATTTGTAGAGTGCCAACAGGTTCCGCAGCGCTATGAACATGGGTGATATATAGAAATGAAAACTATTACAGGGTTTAAATGGGGAGAGAGGGTCCTGCCGAGAAATGTAACCTTAAAGGGACACTGAACCCAATTTTTTCTTTTGTGATTCAGATAGAGCATGCAATTTTAGGTAACTTTCTAATTTACTCCTATTATCAAGTTTTCTTCGTTCTCTTGCTATCTTTATTTGAGAAAGAAGGCATCTAAGCTTTTTTTTTTGGTTCAGCACTGTGGACAGCACTTTTTTTATTAATTTTATGAATGTATCCACCAATCAGCAAGGACAACCCAGGTTTTTTTTTTACCAAAAATGGCCAGGATCTAAACTTACATTCTTGCATTTCAAATAAAGATACCAAGAGAATGAAGAAAAATTGATAATAGGAGTAAATTAGAAAGTTGCTTAAAATTGCATGCTCTATCTGAACCATGAAAGAAAAAATGTGGGTTCAGTGTCCCTTTAAGTTGTGCATATAACCTTTATTTTCTTTAAAATGCTGCAAATTGCCTAAATCATTTATTAGATTTGCAGCATTTTAAAGAATTTTATTTTTTGCCTTTCTAGGGAGCATGAGAAATGTAAAAATCTTACACAAAAACAAAACCTTTTTAATATCCATTTAATAGCTCACTTCCACAAAAACTCTTCAATCCTATAATAATCCTCCCTTTAATTATTTCAGTTTAATAGATTGTGCCCCTACATTCACCAAAACAGGAAACTCTATAAAATAATAGTATTCTACATAGTCCATTCACTAAAATGAACAGATGAATGAGGTTTAGATTAATGTAGGTACTGTACAGACGGGAGAGGCCTTTCAATCCTTAGTAAGTCTATGTAACTGAGATCCTACCTGACTTACTATCCATGGCAGTGTGTTTGATCTCTCTTAATATATTTGTTATAACAAGTTATTTTATAACAAAAAAAAAATGTTTTAATCCAAAAAAAGCATTAACTTTAAAAAACAAACACCAAGATTACGAGTTTTGCGCTAAACAGGGTGCGAAACTAACGCCAAAAAGTTGTGTTATTTCACTTTCCATAGCGCTGAGATTACGAGTTACTGAAAAGCCTCCTTGTGCGTGCGATATGGTGGCGTTAAGCTCCATACCACACAAAATCCAAGGGCTGCTTTGACGTGCTCGTGCACGCTTTCCCCCATAGACATCAATAGGGAGAATGAAAATTCTCTGTAACGCAACCCCATTGATGTCTATGGGGGAAAAAAAGTTACGTTTAAACTTAACATAAACCCCAAGTCTAAACACCCCTAATCTGCTGCCCCGACATCGCCAACACCAAAATAAAGTTATTAGCCCCTAATCTGCCGCTCCCGACATCCCTGCCACTATAATAAACCTATTAACCCCTATTCCGCCGCTCCCCGACACTATAATAAAGTTATTAACCCCTAAACATCCGGCCTCCCACATCTCCGCCACAAAATAAACCTATTAACCCCTAAACCGCCGACCCCCCACATCGCAAAACACTAAATTAAACTATTAACCCCTAAACCTAATACCCCCTAGCTTGAAATTAAAATTACAATATAACTATATTTAAATAAATAAAAACTTACCTGTGAAATAAAAATAAACCTAACATTAAACTATAAATTAACCTAACACAACTATTCTAATAAAATAAAAATACCAATTAAAATATCTAAATTATAAATGAAAAAAAACTATCACTACGAAAAAACATAATAATCTAAAATTACAAAAAATAAACACTAAATTACGAAAAATAAAAAACACGAAGCTTACAAAACATAATAAACAAAATGATCAAAAATAAAAACAATTACACCTAATCTAATAGCCCTATAAAAATAAAAACACCCCCTAGCCTACAATAAACTACCAATAGCCCTTAAAAAGGCCTTTTGTAGGGCATTGCCCTAAGTTAAACAGCTCTTTACCTGTAAAAAAAAAATACAAAGATCCCCCAGCAGTAAAACCCCCCAAATAAAAAAAAACCTAACTCTAAAAAAAAACCTAAGCTACCCTTTGCCATTTGTATGGGACTCGCAATAGCTGCGTTACTGCCATTACACTGAAATTGCCATTTTTTCAGCGTTAAAAGCCGTAACGCAAAACTCGTAATCTGGGTGAATGAATTTTATGTTGTGAGACCCAAACTTCTACTCTCTCTTATTTCCCTTCTTTCCCCAGGTCTCACCGGCCCCCAGATGGTGACGCAGTCTTCCAGGCTGTCTCTGAAGTTGTTGGGCTCAAATGGATGCCAGGATGTGAAGGTGACGGTACTTGCATCTGACCATTCAAAATGCATTTGCCTCTTGAGATCATTCAGCCCTATCCACAGCTCCTCCACATCTAGGGGGTGCAAGAATATGAGAGTCACAAGCTGCTATCTGTAGGAAGTCTCGGCAGCATAAACATAACAATTTTACATCACAGATGACATTTCTTTCAGACAAACACAAATGGCAATAGTCCTACTGATTTACTGAAGGAAGCAATGTGTTTAAAGGACCAGTCACTGCAAGCAGCAGAGTGTAGTAATGGCTGTGACATACTTAAGAGGTCATTGTGTCATGGTCCAATGATTACTTATGGCAGTGACATGCATTAGAGATAAGGCACTCTAGAAACAGTGTATAGTAATAGCAGGGACATATTTACATAGCTTGTTCCTGTAAGGAACAAATTCTATAGATGGCAATCACATGCTGAAGGTTTAATTCCCTAATGAAACCAAAGTATACTGATGCCAGGTGTCAGGAGGGCACCCTATTTAAAGGGACATGATACCAAAATGTTGAAACACTTCAAAATGATGCAGCATAGCTGTAAAAAGCTGACCTCAAAATGTCCTAAGTATTCACACACCATTGTAAAGGACATTAAGCAGCACTCATGTTAAGCAACACTCATGTTATCCCCCTATTCAGTTTAAAGAAGTTTAAAGAAGTTTACTATGAAATCTCGTGAGATCACAGAAAAAAAAAGTTCATAACCTCAGGACTGCAGGTGCTGATTGGCTGCTGTTCATTTCTTCCTTTTATTTTTTTTTTACCTGCAGCTGGACAGCAGCTCAATTATAACTTTTTACACAGCACTTACTCTAGTGAGCTGAGGAAATTTTGAGGTAAAATATCTTCCTTTTTTACATAGAGATGCTGAGGTGATATTTTCCTGTCAGCTTTTTACAGTTATACTGCATCACTTTTAGGTGATATAGCATATAAGTGTTATGTCCCCTGTAATCTAGGGCTTGGAACGGTTCCTTTCTGTAAATATTTTTGATACCCTAAGATAATGGGGAAAAGTGAATACAGTAAATAATTTATAATAATAGAACCTTTACTTTAATTGGGTGACAGTTGAATAATAATAAAAAAAATCTGCTTAGTATGCAAGGAACAATTTAACCCAACTCACTTGCCTTGTTTTATTTGTTTGTTGACATAGTCCAGTTCCAGTAGGGTATGCACACTAACTAGCTCTCCCTCTAGCCTTACACATGCCCGTCTGGCATCTTGCCAAATCTTCTTCTCACTGTTTAGACGGTAACAGTATTTCCCAAAACTCTGCCAGCCAGGGTCACACTCTATGGCTAGGTCAGAATCTGGAAAGGACAAATAAATAATGCTTCACAGAATAAAATATAGAATCAGATTGTGATATCAGATATAATAACCTGCCTGTTAACAACACATCTAATGAACTTATTTATAATGGACACCTGTCCTCTACATCATTATGCACATCACAGTCACAAGCTTTTTACTCCTGCATTTACTTCCTACCATGAATCCAAATAGATATCTACAGCACATACTACCAAGCAACAAAGCTACAGTATAATACACTTAGCATACGTCATGATCACACATTACCGTAAACCGTATTTACCATATTCCATGATTGCACACTGGCGTCTGCTCCATTAATCCATGTATTATAATTACACACTACCGCGTATACTATATTTATATAAAACCAGATCACACACTGTTACAAACTGTATTTATATGTATCATGATCACACTGTTACATACCGTATTTATATATATCATGATCACACACTGTTACATACTGTATTTATATGTATCATGATCACACACTATTACATACTGTATTTATATGTATCATGATCACACTGTTACATACTGTATTTATATGTATCATGATCACACTGTTACATACTGTATTTATATGTATCATGATCACACTGTTACATATTGTATTTATATGTATCATGATCACACACTGTTACATACTGTATTTATATGTATCATGATCACACACTGTTACATACTGTATTTATATGTATCATGATCATACACTATTACATACTGTATTTATATGTATCATGATCACACTGTTACACACTGTATTTATATGTATCATGATCACACTATTACATACTGTATTTATATGTATCATGATCACACTGTTACATACTGTATTTATATGTATCACGT
>NC_069499.1:1178456139-1178596734 GCF_027579735.1 Bombina bombina | reverse complement strand
GCCTCCCTTGTGTGTTCTTCTTCTTCCACTGTGCAGTGCGATTTGGATATCTCGGTGTCACGCCCCTATGTGTGGGGTCTGCTCCTGATTTCCTTTGTTTTTTCCTTTTGGCTGATCCGTGTATGTTATCCCGTTTTTTGATCTGGCTCCCAGTGTTACTTCTGTATCCGATGATGTTCTAATAGGTGTAGAGGTCGTTAATACGATATTGCAAGGCATAGTTAAAGTTGAAGTAGAAGTGGTCGTTGAACTGGTGTCACTCAAACCAGCTGTGCTTTCAAAGCTAGAGAATGTCACTTTTTTTTTATTTTTGCTATTGCTGCCCTTCTTTTTGTTAGAAGACTTATTTTTAGCTCTCCTCTCAGTGTTCCAACTATAAACTATGCCAAAGTCGTAATCCTTTGCATCCCTCTCATACGTTTTATATTTATTATCGGATAATTCAGTGTTAAGTTTGTCCAGAGCTTCATCTAATTGCTTCTGAAAGGGTATGATTTTCTCATCATCCTTAAATTTTTCCAGTTCTTTATCCAAATTTTCAATTTCTGATAAAATACCTTCTCTCTGTTCCTTCTTGAATTTGACCAATTTTTCCATTAGTATGAGAGAACATTCAGTCAGGGACTCATTCCATGAAATCATGAATTCTGGGAAATCTTTATGAAAAGCTGGAAATTTTTTCATTCTTAATCCCCTCAGGATTTTCTTTTCTTCTAGATAATGTTCCAAGAATTCAATGTCCCACCAAAGTTTTAATTCTTTGACATGAATTTTCTCTTTGTTAGAATATAAAGTTCCCAGTTCTAGCTTGTTATGATCTGTGTCTGTGCGTTTGAACAGTTGTTCTCTCCCTCCTGCCCTTATCGTTATATGCAGCCATAATTAATAACAAGTGATGAAGCAGGTAAAAATATATTCCAGGAAAGAAGCCTCTCTGGAGATAAATACAATGCAAATTCACAAGCTGCTTAGTGGCTTCCAATTTCTGGATATGAAAGGTATGTATTACTTGTGAAACTACCCTAATCAAGGGTCCCACAAATAGCGGATATCACAAGATTAAAGTTGCAAATGGTAAACAACAATGTCCCCACTCATCAATATCATGGAAAGCTTGCCGCTTTAAGATGTAGCACCTGGGTTATAAAAAGTAGTATAATATATATGTATAGGTAGTTCAAACACTGTGCTCACCCAAACAACACTGTTCCATTTGATTACAGTGCACTTGCGGTCCACGCCCTCCGTGATCACAGCAGGTAAATGTTCCACTGTGAGCTGTCTCACTCCTGGGATTGCTGGGGCTCTCCAAAAACCCTTACTGAGCAGGCAAATATCAATGAATACAACAAAAGCACAATCCCTTGGAGTAGAAATGCAGGCAGGGAGAGATATAAATGTTAAAAGTCAATTTATTATACTTGCGTTAAAAACATTAACAGCACAGATCACAGAGTCCACAGCTGACGCGTTTCCTGCCTTACTGGCAGTTCATCAGAGCTAAAGACAGAGTCTCCAGCAGCTGCTTTAATCAGAGGTGAGTTACCTGTATAACCAATCATTGGCTAACACAGGTAGAAATACAAGTTAACTGTTAGTTAACCTGAGTCACAGCACAAGTGTAAACTGCCACAATGTAACTCTGTTAAAACATTACTACAAAAAGACACAATTTAAAATAATGAATGAAATTAAACAAAACTAGGACTGGCACTAATTACCTAAAATTAAAAAATACTATATTACAATAAAAATAAAAAAAAAAGTTTAAATTAATCTAAAATTACAAATAAATAAAAAAGTCTAACATTACAGAAAATAATAAACCAAATTATCAAAAATAAAAAAATTAAACCTAGTCCCTATGAAAATAATAAAGACCCCCAAAATAAAAACACCCCCTAATCTAAACTAAACTACCAATAGCCCTTAAAAGGGCTTTTTGTAGGGCATTGCCTTAAGTTAAACAACTCTTTTACATTTAAAAATATTAAGCCCCCTAACAGTAAAACCACCCACCCACCAAACCCCCCAAAATAAAAAAAAAACTAACACTAAAAAAACCTTAGCTAACCGGCGTAGAAGGTATTCTTCCAGACGGTGAAGTCTTCTTTGAAGCGGAGATCTCTTATTCCAGCAACCTCTTCTATCTTCATCCAGGACCAAGCCGGCACAGAGAGGAGGTGATCGTGGAATAGAAGACTGGCGACCACGGAGCCATCGAGCGTGGAGATCCTCTTCTTACGATCTTACAATCAGAATCAAGTTCAATCCGATTGGCTGATCCTATCAGCCAATCAGATTGAGCTCGCATTCTATTGGCTGATCGGAACCGCCAATAGAATGTGAGCTCAATCTGATTGGCTGATTGGATCAGCCAATCGGATTGAACTTGATTCTGATTGGCTGATTCCATCAGCCAATCAGAATATTCCTACCTTAATTCCGATTGGCTGATAGAATCCTATCAGCCAATCGGAATTCGAGGGACGCCATCTTGGATGACGTAATTTAAAGGAACCGTCATTCGTCGTTCAGTCGTCGGCCAGGATGGATGTTCTGCGTCGGAGGTCTTCAGGATCCTGCCGCTCCGCTCCGGATGGATGACCATAGAAGATCCGCTTGGATGAGGACTTCAATCGGATGGAAGACCTCTTCTGCCCTGCTTGGATGAAGACTTCAGCCGGATCATGGACCTCTTCAGCCCCCCGCTTGGGCTTGGATCAGGACATCGGAGGAGCTCTTCTGGACAGATTGTTGAACCCGGTGAGGTGAAGACAAGGTAGGAATATCTTCAGGGGCTTAGTGTTAGGTTTATTTAATGGGGGGTTGGGTTAGATTAGGGGTATGTGGGTGGTGGGTTGTAATGTTGGGGGGCTTGGGTATTGTATGTTTTTTTTTACAGGCAAAAGAGCTGAACTTCTTGGGGCATGCCCCGCAAAGGGCCCTGTTCAGGGCTGGTAAGGTAAAAGAGCTTTGAACTTTAGTAATTTAGAATAGGGTAGGGTATTTTTTTATTTTGGGGGGCTTTGTTATTTTATTAGGGGGCTTAGAGTAGGTGTAATTAGTTTAAAATTGTTGTAATATTTTTATTATGTTTGTAAATATTTTTTTATTTTTTGTAACTTAGTTCTTTTATATTTTTTGTACTTTAGCTAGTTTATTTAATTGTATTTATTTGTAGGAATTGTATTTAATTAATTTATTGATAGTGTAGTGTTAGGTTAATTGTAGGTAATTGTAGGTAGTTTATTTAATTAATTTATTGATAGTTTAGTGTTAGGTTTAATTGTAACTTAGGTTAGGATTTATTTTACAGGTAATTTTGTAATTATTTTAACTATTGTAGCTATTAAATAGTTCTTAACTATTTAATAGCTATTGTACCTGGTTAAAATAAATACAAAGTTACCTGTAAAATAAATATAAATCCTAAAATAGCTATAATATAATTATAATTTATATTGTAGCTATATTAGGATTTATTTTACAGGTAAGTATTTAGCTTTAAATAGGAATAATTTATTTAATAAGAGTTAATTAATTTCGTTAGATTTAAATTATATTTAATTTAGGGGGGTGTTAGTGTTAGGGTTAGACTTTGTTTTAGGGGTTAATACATTTATTACAATAGCGGTGAGCTCCAGTCGGCAGATTAGGGGTTAATGTTTGAAGTTAGGTGTCGGCGATGTTAGGGAGGGCAGATTAGGGGTTAATACTATTTATTATAGGGTTAGTGAGGCGGTTTAGGGGTTAATAACTTTATAATAATAGCGGGGCGGTCCGGTCGGCAGATTAGGGGTTAATAAGTGTAGGCAGGTGGAGGCGACGTTGTGGGGGGCAGATTAGGGGTTAATAAATATAATATAGGGGTCGGCGATGTTAGGGCAGCAGATTAGGGGTACATAGGGATAATGTAAGTAGCGGCGGTTTACGGAGCGGCAGATTAGGGGTTAATAATAATATGCAGGGGTCAGCGATAGCGGGGGCAGCAGATTAGGGATTAATAAGTGTAAGGTTAGGGGTGTTTAGACTCGGGGTACATTTTAGAGTGTTAGGTGCAGACGTAGGAAGTGTTTCCGCATAGCAAACAATGGGGCTGCGTTAGGAGCTGAACGCGGCTTTTTTGCAGGTGTTAGGTTTTTTTTCAGCTCAAACAGCCCCATTGTTTTCTATGGGAGAATCGTGCACGAGCACGTTTTTGAGGCTGGCCTCTTGCGTAAGCAACTCTGGTATCGAGAGTTGAAGCTGCGTTAAATATGCTCTACGCTCCTTTTTTGGAGCCTAACGCAGCCTTTATGTGGACTCTCAATACCAGAGTTATTTTTATGGTGCGGACAGAAAAAAGCCGGCGTTAGCTACGCGGGTCTTTACCGACAAAACTCCAAATCTAGGCCATTGGGATTAGGTTTAATTTTTTATTTTTAATAATTTTGTTTATTTTTTCTGTAATGTTAGACTTTTCTTATTTGTCATTTTTAGATTAATTTAATTTAATCTTAGTTTTATTTTACTTTTAAAGTAATGTCAGATTTTTTATTTTCACTGTAACTTAGTATTTTTTTATTTTATGCAATTGGGGTTAATTTAGGGGGTCTTAAGTTAGGGGGCTTAGAAATTAAATGAGTTATTTGCGTTTGGGGGGGTTGGCAGTTTAGGGGTTAATTGGTTCATTAGGTTTAATGCGTTGTGGGGGGTTGGCAGTTTAGGGGTTAATAGTGTTGATAGGTACTTTGCGTTGTGGGGGGTTGGTGGATTAGGGGTTAATAGTGTTGATAGTTGGCGTTGTGGGGGTGGGCGGATTAGGGGTTAATAGTGTTGATAGGTAGTTGGCATTGTGGGTGAATGGCAGTTTAGGGGTTAATACATATATTAGGTAGATCACAATGTGGGTGAATGGCAGGTTAGGCATTAATACACATATTAGGTAGATCGTGATGTGAGTGAATGGCGGGTTAGCGGTTAATACATTTATTAGGTATATTGCGTTCTGGGGGGTTGTCGGTATAGGGGTTAATACTTTTATTATTAGTAGTGATGTGTGGGGATTTCGGCTATAGGGGTTTTGACGTGTCAGGTTTTTTTTTCTTATGCGCCAGCAGTTTCTGAACTGCCGTAAGTCACTGTATTTACGCACATTTCTGGACATCGCTAGTTTATCCGACTTATGGCAGTTCATGAACTGCCGGCACCGTATATGTGATTCCCGATGTGCAAGTGAAATTACAGGTGACGCGGGTTCCAGCAGTTACGCTGAAGCCTGCGCCGTATATGTAATCTCGTCCACAGAAGGTAAAATCAGATTTTTCATTTTTTCCATAGAAAGAAATTACCTTTGATTTTCAAATTCATACAGATTCTATTGAGGTTATGTTACATTTCTTCTTTATAACTGCTTTGGGTCAATTTTTTGCTTACTTAAAAATATTTGATTTGTATATTTTCAGCACATAACAGGAAGAAGGGACTTTTCAAGGGAACTTTAAGTTTCTCATGTATAACGTAATAGAAAGTTAGCTCAACAGTTTGTCTCTTTCATTAATTCCTAGGAAATTAGGTAATTTATGTAAACAGTTTTAATCCACAATCATTAAGAGAAGAGGTTGGAGTTTGTGTTATAATAAACAGAAACCAGCTAGCCTCCACAACATACGAAAAGGGAATCATCAAGTGTGGCAGCAACAAGCAAAAGACAACACAAGCCCCCGCTTGTGTAAAACAGGTCATTTAGACGCCCTCACATTTAAAATTAACTCTGTTAAATGTTTAGGTGTATTTATTTATTTTTGAAAGTCAAATCATTACCGGTATTTGTATTTTGCAATACCTCTAAAACTTTAACTATAAAATTAATGCTGAACATTGACAGTACAAATAGATAGTAAAAAGTACAGTATCTACTGATATAAAAAAGCCCCCATGCACAAAAGCTAGCAAGAAAATAAACATAGCATTCTCAGCCCATACTAATTAATGGAATCATGACTAAAGAACAATGAATGTATATTGATTGGTGGTAGATCAGTGATTCTCAGCTGATAGCACAGATGATGTAATATACATATATATATATATTAATAAACACAGTTTTCATAGACCGCAATGTCAAGTGCCTTTTTTTTCTAACACCCAACTTCTACTAACTTTAGACCCCAAAAACTTTTTAGTGCAGTTGTTTTAATTTAAAAAAATGCTACATTTTCTTTTAATTAAGAACTATAATGCCCTCTATTTTAAGGGCATTTGGGGCACTTTAAAAAAATTAACCAGGTATCGGATCTCTGGTTAATTTTTGAGTGCTAATTGCTACTGTGAGCTTGCGGTAGCAATAACCAGACACTTGTAATGGCTGTTTAATTATCTTGCTCCCACAAACGAGCAAATTTGCCTGTTTGCGGGAGCACAGTAATTTAGGGCTCCACTTTAAACCTAGCCCATAGTATTTATGAACATTCAAATATGCAGAGGTATATCTTTTTACAACAGAACAGGTGGACTTGTGAGCTTACATTCTAAAGGAAGTAGATGTAAATGTTGAGGGAGAGGGAAACCTAAGAAGTACAGACATCTTAATGTAAGTTGTACAAATCCTTGAACAGATATGTTTTTAAGGAACATACAGTTTTTGAGACTAGAGGAAAGTCTGACAGTGATGCAAGGAGTTCCATATGATAAGTGCAGTTCTAGAAAAGTCTTGCAGAGGAGAGTGTGAGGAAGTAATGAGAGATGAGAGAGAGATGTAGGTCTTGAGCAGAGCAAAGGGGGTGAGTTGGGGAGTATTCTTAGACAAAGGCAGAAATATAGAAGGGTGCAGTGTTGGTGAGGGCCTTGTATGTTAGGGTAAAATTTAGAATGTTCTTCTTGTGGCTAATAGAAGCCAGAGGAGGTGTTGGAAAAGAGGCGCAGCAGATGTGGAGTGATGCTTAAGGAAAATAAGCCTGGTTGAAGCATTCAAGATGGATTGTAGAGGGGACAGGCGGTAGCTTAGGAAACAGGATTGCAGTCAAGGTGACAAATAATAAGTGAGTGGACAAGAATCGTAGATGTGTTTGAGTGAGAAAGTGATGAATTTTAGCAATATTTTTAAGGTGGAAGTGGCAGGAATTAACCAAGGACTTAATTTGGGGAGAAAAAAGAAAGTTTTGAGTCAAGTGTGACTCCAAGGCAGCACTCGTGAGCTGAGGATAGAGTTGTCTACAGTAAATGAGATTTTAAAAATGGTGAGATTGGCAGAGGGAGGAAATAGAATGAGTTAAGTTAGAGAGAGGTTCAGCTTTAGGTAATGAGAAGCCATCCAGGATGAGATATTAGCTATGCAAGTGGTGACATGAGTCAGCAGAGAAGAGGAAATGTCTGGTGTGGAAAGGTATATTTGGTCGTCATCAGCATAAAGATTATACTGAAACCCACAGGACTTGACTAAAGAGCCTAGAGATCATAGGGCTGATTTATCAATGGTCTGTCCGACATGATCCGCTCAGACATCAATGAATGCCGACAGCATACGCTGTCGGCATTTATCATTGCACAAGCAGTTTGAGTGAACTGCTTGTGCAATGCTGCCCCCTGCAGATTTGCGGGTAATTGGATGCTGTGGATAATTCGGCCCCAATGTGTAGACTGAGAAAAAAAGGGGACCTAGAAATGAGCTTTGATGTACTTAAACAGAGAGGGCTAGATGGAGGAGACGTTAGAGAAGTATACACTGAAGGTACATTTAAAAATGTAGGAAGAGAGCCACAGTAGAGCTGTGTCACATTTACCCATGGATTGAAGGGTCTGGAGCAGCAATGGATGGTCAACTGTGTCAAAGGCTGCTGAGAGGTCTAAAAAGATTAGCATATGGAGTAGTGACTTTTAGACTTGGCAGTAAGTAGGTAATTTGTCACCTTGGTGATGATGGATTCAGGGAAGTGCAATGCACCAAAGCAAGATTGCAGAGGGTCAAGAAGATGGTTAGATGAGACCTCTTCTGCCCCGATCGGATGAAGACTTCTGCCGGTCCGGATGTCCTCTTCTGCCGCATCGGATTACCAGTGGTGCCCGGCTGGGTGAAGACGGCTCAAGGTAGGGTGATCTTCAATGGGGTAGTGTTAGGTTTATTTAAGGGGGGATCGGGTGGGTTTTAGAGTAGGGGTGTGTGGGTGGTGGGTTGTAATGTTGAGGGGGGTATTGTATTTCTTTTTTTACAGGTAAAAGAGCTGATTACTTTGGGGCAATGCCCCGCAAAAGGCCCTTTTAAGGGCTGGTAAAAGAGCTGATTACTACTATTTGTAATTTAGTTTAGGATAGGGAATTTTATTATTTTGGGGGGCTTTTTTTATTTTATTAGGTGTAATTAGATTAAACTTCTTGTAATATTTTTTTATTTTTTGTAATTTAGTGTTTGTTTTTTGTAATATAGTTTAGTTTATTTAATTGTATTTTATTATAGATAATTGTAGTTAATTTATTTAATTAATTTATTGATAGTATAGTGTTAGGTGTATTTGTAACTTAGGTTAGGATTTATTTTACAGGTCATTTTGTAGTTATTTTAGCTAGGTAGCTATTAAATAGTTTATAACTATGTAATAGCTATTGTACCTAGTTAAAATAAATACAAAGTTGCCTGTAAAATAAAAATAAACCCTAAAATAGCTACAATGTAATTATTAATTATATTGTAACTATCTTAGGGTTTATTTTACAGGTAAGTATTTAGTTTTAAATAGGAATAATTTAGTTAATTATAGTAATATTTATTTAGATTAATTTAAATAATATTTAAGTTAGGGGGGTGTTAGGGGTTAATAAGTATAAAGTAGGTGGCGGCGGTGTAGGGGGGGCAGATTAGGGGTTAATAATTTTAATGTAGGTGGCGGCGGGGTCCGGGAGTGGCGGTTTAGGGGTTAATAAATTTATTTATTATATTTATAATAGTTGCGGAGGGGTCCAGGAGCGGCGGTTTAGGGGGTAATAACTTTATTTAGGTGCAGGGGGCTCCGGGAGAGGCGGTTTAGGGGGTATAACAGTATAGTTTAGTGTGGGTGCTTAGTGACAGGCTAGCAAGAAAGCTGCGAAGAAGCCGATGAGCAGCGAGATCGATGACTGTCAGTTAACAACAGTCCACTGCTCATCGCTCCGTACTTGGTGCGCGGCTTCTTGACAGCTTTTTTGATAACTTTGGCGAACGTATTCAGGTCAGCGGCGGTGATGTTAGGCGAGTTTAGGCGAGCGTATTGGGCCGGCGAATGCAGGAAAATACAGAGCTTCATAACTAGAGGCCTATGGGCTAAATTTAAGTGGCGCAGTATGTTTGTTTCCGCAATTGCGGAAACTCAGATAGAGATAAGCTTTTTGCGCTAGTTGGGTTGAATTCATATTACAAGTTCCAAAAAAACATATTTTGCGCTAGTGGTAACCCGAATAACACAAAAATCCTAAGTTTTCATGTGTGCGTGCATGTATTCCCCCAAAGAAATCAATGGAGAAAAAAAGTAGAAAAAAAAACCCCAGACAACACAAACACCATCGTAGTTTCGCATTCCCCATAGAAGTCAATGGAGAAAAAAAAATGGTTACTTTTTTTTAACACCCATCGCGCAAACAACATAGCATATTCGCATTAGCAAATGTGAAATATTTACAGTAAATACATAGTTAAAATCTTTATTAAATATGAATATTGCATCTATATGTTTTTACATCTTTTCATCTACTTAATGGCAAAAGGCTCTAATGTACTTATATATACTGTATGTCTA
This sequence comes from Bombina bombina, assembly GCF_027579735.1. Lineage (NCBI taxonomy): Eukaryota > Metazoa > Chordata > Amphibia > Anura > Bombinatoridae > Bombina > Bombina bombina. The sequence goes on along the minus strand of NC_069499.1, from coordinate 1,178,586,988 downwards.
TATCGGTGTACATATATGTGTTTAGATGTTTATATATGTCTGTAAATACATATATACACATATAAATACATATGTACACCTATATAGACATACTGTATCTATATACATACAAATATATATTTAGCAATGTATCTGTATGTTTGTCTATCTTAATGTACTTTGCCGGATTTTTTTTCTAACACCTGAGATCTCATCTTTTTTTTAGTGTATAACGTAATAGAAAGTTAATTCAACAGTTTTTCTTTTTCATTAATTCCTAGGAGATTAGTAACTTATGTTAACAGTTTTATTCCATAATCATTAACGGAAGAGGTTGTGTTATAATAAACAGAAACCAGCTAGCCTTCACATACGAAAAGGGAAGCATCAAGTGTGGCAGCAACAAGCAAAACACCACACAAGCCCCTGCTGCCGGAATATAAAACCAGGTAATTTAGATGCACTCACATTTTAAAATAACTCTGTTAAATGCTTAGGTGTATTTATTTATTTTTGACAGCCAAATAATGATTTTTATTTTGTAATACACAAAAATTAACACTTCATGACCATAAATGCTGAAAGGCCACTTTAACTATTATAATAATACTGAACATTGACAGTACAAATAGATAGTGAAAAGTAAAGTATCTACTGATATTAAAAAAGCCCCTATGCACAAGTGCTAGCAAGAAAATACACATAGCATTCTCAGCCCATACTAATTAATAGGATCATGGCTAAAGAACAATGAATGTAGATTGATTGGTGGTAGATCCGTAATTCTCAGCTGATAGCACAGATTATGTAATATGCATATATATACTGTATATATATATAATATATATTATATATATATATTATATATATATATATGTGTGTGTGTGTGTGTATAAATAAGCACAGTTCCCATAGACCGCAATGTCAAGGCACTTTTCAGTGCCGTTTTTTTTCTAACCCCCACTTCCACCAACTTTAGACCCCAAAAACTTCTTAGTGCAGTTGTTTTTAATTTTAAAAAATGCTACATTTTCTTTTAATTAAGAGCTATAATGCCCTCTATTTTGAGGGCATTTGGGGCACTTTAAAAAAAATTAACCATATATCAGATCTCTGGTTAATTTTTTGAGTGCTAATTGCTACTGTGAGCTTGCGGTAGCAATAACCAGCCACTTGTAATGGCTGTTTAATTATCTTACTCCCACAACAAGCAAATGTGTCTGTTTGCGGGAGCACGATAATTTAGGGCTCCACTTTAAACCTAGCCCATAGTATTTATGATGAGCATTCAAATATTCAGAGCTATATCTTTTTACAAATATGTATGTTTTGATTTTCCCAGATACTATTTTAGATAAAGGATGGCAATCACAAGAAGTAACTGCAATTTTTTTTTTTTTAAAGTAAGCAACATTAAAATAATTATGAGCGTTATTTACATTTGTTTATATTACAAAAGGTAGTGAATAGCTTTATATTATAACACACTAGCTCAGATAAATAATAGTAAATATGTTTGATAACCTTTAAAAATATGTGGGTTAGATTATGAGTGGTGGGCTAACTGTTGCACATGAGCAAAAAGTGGTTTATCACGGCTCATTGCGTGCGTCATATGTAGCACACGTATTACAAGTTTAAAGTAAACGCGTTTGCTTAAAGGGACATGAAGCCCAACATTTTTCTTTCATGATTCAGATAGAGAATACAATTTTAAACAACTTTCTATTTTACTTCTATTATCTAATCTGTTTCATTCTATTGGTATCATTTGTTGAAGGAGCAGCAATGCACTAATGGTTTCTAACTGAACACATGGGTGAGCCAATTTACAATCAATAGATATATGCAGCCACCAATCAACAGCTAGAACCTAGGTTCTCTGCTGCCCCTGAGCTTGCCTAGATAAACATTTCCAAAGGATAACAATAGAATGAGGCAAATTAAATAATAGAAGTACTTTGGAAAGTTGTTTAAAATTGTATTCTCTATCTGAATCATGAAAGAAAATTTTTGGGTTTCATGGCCCTTTAAGCACACTAGAATTAAATGTGCATTAGGATAGCGTGACTTCAGAGCTCTGGTTAACTCTTATGCTCGATTAAAAAGTTGCACAAAACACATAAAAAAAACATTTAACAGTACAGTAAAATATTAAAAATATTGCATAAAAACTTCATAAGCGCTCAAATATATGAGGTCTCAGGTGTAAGAAAAAAAAACTGCAAAGGGCTTTAACATAGAGATACATATGTGTGTATATATGTATTTATATATTTATAGGTGTATTTATGTATTTACAGACATATATACAGATATAAACACATAACTACATGTGTATACATATATTTACATATATCACATAAGGCAATATGTTTTAAGTATTTTGAAATAGATAGCTATATATATATATATATATATATATACCTATAGATAATCATATAGATAATAATACCTATAAATAATCATATATATATATATAGAGAGAGAGAGAGAGAGAGAGAGAGAGAGGTATAGACACTGTATATATTTTATAAAAATCCATCAAATATATATAGAAATATTTATTTATGAATAAATAGAACATATTCTTCTATGTGAAGAACATTGGAATGTGAAATATTACTATTTTGTGACCAGGTTTGCGTGCGGGTAAGGGTGTTAGTTTTTTTTCCATCTTTGTGTGCTCCATTTAAATCTATAAGGGAATACATTATTTTTATTTCAGATTTTTTTTGTGTGTTTTTGCACAAACACTATGTAGGGTTCTGGAGGTGAAGGAGAAGCACATGCATTACAATAAGATGGTAAAAAATTGTTCCCAAACATTTTGCGTGATTTCTCTCCATACCGGCGAGATTTTGATCAAAGTGTTACAGTTAAAAGGACATTAAAATAATGTTTTCTTTTTTATTCATTACATAAAATACACTTCTATGCTGCCTAATGGGTGCGTTGCTGAATATATATTTTCAATGAAAAGTAGCTTGGGAGACAGAATTGCAGTAGTCAATGTGGCAAATGATAAGGGAGTGGACAATAATCTTAGATGTGTTTGAGTGAGAAAGTGATGAATTTTAGAAATATTTTTAAGGTGGAAGTGGCAGGAATTAACCAAGGACTTAATGCGCAAAGAAAAAAAGAAAGTTTTGAGTCAAGTGTGACTCCAAAGCAGCATGCGTGAGGTGATAACAGAGTTGTCTACAGTAAGTGAGATTTGGGAAATGGGGAGATTGGCAGAGGGATGAAATAGAATGAGTTAAGTTTAAGAGAGGTTCAGCTTTAGGTAATGAGAAGACATCCAGGATGAGATATTACATAGGCAAGTGGTGACACGAGTCAGCGGAAAGGTAGATTTGGGTTTCATCAGCATAAAGATCATACTGAAACCCACAGGACTTGACTAAAGAGCCTAGAGATAATGTGTAGACTGAGAAATGAAGGGGACCTAGAACTGAGTCTTGAGGTACCTCAACAGAGAGGGTAAGATGGGAGGAGGAGTCAAAGAAGGATACACTGAAGGTACGTTTTAAAAGGTAGGAAGAGAGCCACAGTAGAGCTGTGTCATATATACCCATGGATTGAAGGGTCTGGAGCAGCAATGGAGGGTCAACTGTGAGGTCTAAAAAGATTAGCATGGAGTAGTGACCTTTAGACTTGGCAGTAAGTAGGTAATTTGTCACCTTGGTGATGATGGATTCGGGGAAGTGTTATGCGCCAAAGCAAGATTGCAGAGGGTCAAGAAGATGGTTAGATGAGATAAAGTGTGATAAGCTTTTAAAAACGATCTGCTCAAGAAATTTAGAGGTGGAGGGAAGAAGAGAAATTCGGCAAGAGTTGAAAGGGATGCTGGATTGAGTTACTTTTTTTTACGAATAGGTGTGCTTAGAGCATTTTTAAGGGATGATGGAGAGGTTGAATATGTGTATGAGGATGGGTGTTAGATTAGGGGAAAGAGAAGGTAGCAGCTGTGAGGGAATAGGATCAAGGGGACAGGTAGTAAGATGGGAAGATGAAAGGAGAGCAGAAACCTCCTCCTGAAAGTTGTGAGATTTTAGGTGGGCTAAGTATGAAAGTTTGCAGTGATTTGTGAGAAGTGGATGTTGTTGTTGTGGCAGGATTTTATTTCCTGCTGGATGGAGTCAATTTTATTTTTGAAATGTAGGATAGGAGAGGAAGGGCACAGGTAATAAAAATGGAAATAAAACACCAAGGATTGTAAGAGATAGATGAAATGACAGTTGAAAAGTAGATTTGCTTTAGATTTGCTTGGAGAGGTTGATGCTGGAGGAGTAGAAGTGCAGCATAAATCTGTAATGCAAGAAGATGGCAGAGGAGTGGGATTTCCTCCAGTGCCGTTCTGCAGTGTGGGCGTATTTTTGCAAGTAGCATGTCAGATGTGTATTCCATCGTAGGGGTGGCTTCCGTTGGGTGTGAGCTATGGAAGCAGGGGCTATTTTGTCAAAGGCAGAGGTCAGAATGGAATTATGCAGAGAGATAGATTCCTCAGAAAAGATAGGAGATTGCAAGGAGAAGGGGGTTTAGAGTGTGAGAGAATAGTTCTGTGTTTACGGTGTGTAAATTTCTATGGAGTCCATTTAAAGGGTTAGGTAGTGTGTGTAGTGTCTGTGTGATGTGTGTAGTAGTTGTGTAGTGCATAGTGTATGTGTGGTTTGGGTAGTGTTTGAGTGGTGTTTGTCTGTAGTGTTTTCATGTTTTATGTGTAGTCTTTTTGTGGTGTATGAATAGTGTGTTTAGTGTGCGTGAAATGTTTGTGTAGGGTGTATATGACGTTTTTGAGTTGTGTATGGGTGTGTGTTGCTATTTTTTGTAGTTTGTGTAGTGTGTGTGTGTGCATTTATGTGTTTTGCAATAACCTACTGCAGATACTCACTACCCTCCAGACTACAATACCATACAGACCAATGTCTCAAAGCCCTCTACTAATCATTTGATCTCTTGCTGGTGATTAAAGGTGATTATTATAAAACACACAAAAAAAATGTATATATTACCTTAGCACATTTTATGATAGGTGGTTTGAAGCGAAAAAATATCAATGAAATATCTAAATTCAAAAGATACAAATTTAAATTTGTATTTATCAGTCATTGATTTGTACCACCTTTCAGTAGAGGTGGTCTTTGTAATTTTTATTTTGGGCTGTTGGGATTAAAAATAAAATAATCACTATAAGTGTAGGGTGGTGAATAGCAGTGGCTACCAGTTTTTTTATTGTGCATTATAAGAAAATTTAAAAATCCATATGGTAGTCATTGCTTTGCACCAACTTACAGTTGTGTTATTTGTCATTTTTAGTTTCATCTAAAGGGATAAAAAAACACCTCCTCAACTATAAGATGATGCATAGAAATAACTACCACCACACACACACACACACATACAAATATACTGTATACACACAATATTGTAAGACTATGGGCTAAATTACAAGTGGCGCGGGTATTTTTTTCCGCAATTGCGAAAACTCTGCTAGAGTTAAGCTTTTTGCGCTAGTCGGGTTGCGTTCGTATTATCCAAAAAACATATTTTTATCAAGCGGTTACCCGAATAGCGCAAAAATCCTAACTTAAGTTCTCACGTGTGTGTGTGCATGTGTTCCCCCAAAGAAATCAATGAAGAAAAAAAGTAGAAAAAACCTAACACCCCAGACCGCACAAGCACCATCGCATTTTCGCATTCCCCATAAAAGTCAATGGAGACATTTTTTTTTCATATTCGCATTAGCAAATGTGAAATATTTACAGTAAATACATAGTTAAAATCTTTATTAAATATGAATATTGCATCTATATGTTTTTACATCTTTTCATCTACTTAATGGCAAAAGGCTCTAACGTACTTGTATATATGTCTATATGTGTGTACATTATATTTATGTGTTTATGTTTATATATGTCTGTAAATACATATATACACATATAAATACATATGTACATCTATATAGATATATCTATATACATACAAATATATATTTAGCAATGTATCTGTATGTTTGTCTATCTTAATGTACTTTGGTGGATTTTTTTTCTAACGCCTGAGATCTCATATCTTTGAGCCCTTATAACTTTTTTGTGCAATATTTTTTTTATTTATTTTTATTAGACAGTATTAATATGAGTGTAACTGTACGTTGTAATGTATTTTTGAAGTGTGTTGTGCAACTTTCTTGTTTCAGAAAACAGTTAACCACAGCTCTTAGATTGTGGTAAGGATTGAAGTGCAAATGGCGTTTGCGCTAGCGCAATCGCAATTTCACTCAACTTGTAATATCAGCGCAATTAAAAATGTTTGCTAAAAGACTATATCGCTTGTGCAAAACAGTTTGTGCCTCACTTGTAATCTAGCCATGATTTAGGTAGAACATACAATTTTAAAATAAATTTCAGTTTACTTCTACACTCACATTTGTTTCATTCTATTAGTATCATTTGTTGAAGGAGCAGCAATGCACTACTGGTTTCTAACTGAATACATGGGCGAGTCAATGACAATAGGTGTACATATGCAGCCACCAATCATGCAGCTAGAACCTAGGTTATTTTCTGCTCCTGAGCTTACCTAGATAAACCTTTCAGCAAAGGATAACAAGAGAAAGCCCTTAAAAAGGCTTTTTGTATGGCATTGCCCTAAAGTGACTTAGCTCTTTTTCAAACAAAAAACTCCCAACACCAAAAAATACAAGTAACACCCCCCCTAAAAAAATTGAGGATATTTAAATAAAAAAAAAAAATTTGGCTGGGCATTGTCTTTAGAGGGCCATTCAGCTCTTTTGCTGCACCCCAAAAAATAAAAATAAAATAATAACAATAAAAAAATAATCTGAAAATAAAACCAATCCAAAAAACTCTAACCAAAAAAATTCTATCATTAAACCCCAAAGATGGTACTCAACAAAATTGAATCTGGGCGTCGGCACTCAATATTCATCCCAGCGGTGGTCTATCTTCATCCAAGCGGCAGTCTTCTATCTTCTATTTTGAATGTGAGGCATCCCCTCTATATAGGAATTCCCTTGCTATATTATTGACTAATTTTCAAATTCAAATCAGCAAATAGGTACCCCTATATTCAGTGGGCAGCGGATGACTGCATAAGAGGACTTCGGTGACCAAAGACCACAAGCAATCATATCCCTGAATTCTGTTTCTAGTAAGAAATTTATCCAAACCATTTTTAAATGTATCTAAGGTATTGGCATTCACTACCTCCTTTGGTAATGAGTTCCACAATTTTATTGCTCTTACAGTGAAAAAACGTTTCCGTTGCAGGAGATTAAATCTCCTTTCCTCCAGCCTTAAATTGTGACCTCTTGTCACAAACAATTTTCTTGGAATAAACAGAGCTTCTGCCATCTCTGTATCTGGACCTTAAATAAGTAATCATGTTACCTCTCAAGCGCCTTTGTTCTAGAGAAAACAGACCCAGTTTGGCTAACCTCTCCTGATAGCTTAAATTCTCCATTCCCCTTATTAGCTTTGTGGCCCTTCTCTTAATTTGTTCTAGGTCTGCAATGTCCCCAGAACTGCACTCCATACTCAAGGTGAGGTCTTACCAGGGATTTATATAGTGACATAATTATGTTTCCTCCCTTGCATCAATGCCTCTTTTAATACATGCTTGTATCTTATTAGCCTTTGACGCCGCTGCCCTGCGTTGTGCACCCATCTTTAGCTTGTTATCTACTACTACTCCCAAATCCCTTTCCTCATCTGTTTGGCTAAATCTAGTCACATTTAAATAATACATTGCCTGTTTATTTTTACTTCCACAATGTAGAACCTTGCATTTTCCTGTATTAAATCTCATTTTCCATTTACTTGCCCATTCTTAAAATTTTTTGCGTGCTTTGGGTTAGCGTACAAGCAAAAAACATTTACTTTTAACATGCAATATGTGCATTACCTGACGAGCGCAAAGAGCAGAAGTAGAGTGGAGTTAACCTGCGAGCGAGAGTGGTAATTACTGCTCCACTTGTAATCTAGCCCTATATGTTGTTACAGTATGGTAACAGTACAGTATATCAGGGGAAAATAAAAATAAAACTATTAATTATGCTGATTTGCATCAGGGGCTTGTGTGACCTTACATTTATTGCCTTACATGTATTTATTTGTCCTAATGCTTATCTTCCATTAAGTGTATTATCTGATGGTAATACATTTTGATTTTGCATCACTGGTTTTCAATGAAAATTCCCAATTGAACATGAGTGATGTTAAAATATAACCTTTAGGAAGATGTATTCAGTTGTCATACAAATCTAGGTATTTATTTATTTATTTTTCTATCCCCTCAGTGGTAAGACTAGTCAACATGTCAGCTACCATTTCTCTAAACTAATAATTCAGTAAAATAAAACAGGTGCATTACACACTAAAACTTATATTATGCATATGAAAGATCACTAGTTAAACGTTAAAATATTCTTGCATGAGGAAAGGTTAAGTTAAAGCTGTTTATTTTGAAACTGCAAGAAATCGCAAGTTTTGCAAAAATGGTCTGAGATCAATGGCTGCTAAGCAAAACGTATCTATTGTTAACAAACATACATTACAAGCATAAAAATAAAGTGCTTTTTTCCCTTATAGGAATATATGTTTTGTAAAAGCAAAAGTAATACATTTTAAAATAATCTCTTTTAGAAGCAACAAAATATACTTAAATGTCACTTTTAGATAGCACTTAATGATTATTTGAATGTTCATAATTTCTATATGTCCCACAGATTCTTAAAAAACTTCCTTAGACATGTCCCTATTACTTTGGTTGGAAGACAATGGTATATTACGTCCATCTATCTGTTGAGCAAAATAATTTGATAGGTCATCAAAATCACTTACTAACAAAAGTCAACCAATATATTTAGGGCCACATTACCAGTGGAGTGGTATTTATCACTCCTGGTAGCACGCTAACTCTGCTAGAAGTAAACTCCTTGCGAGCGTCAGGTAGGGCTCGTATTGAGTTGAAATTAAAAAGCTTTCGAATGAACTTTTCGAGCAAGAGAAATGGGAAAAAACAAACACCCAATTTGTGCACAAACCTGATTGTGTATTCATTCTCAAGTTCGCTAACCCGACATAAAAATATGAATATTTCAATTTTCAATGTCCTTTACATAGTTCTATTCTATTCTATTTATTCATAAATACACATTCCTTTATATATCTGTATATAATACCTATTTATAATCATCTATATATACAGTATATGTATAGATATATAGTGTACCAAAATACCATTAGATATATGTAGAAATATGTATTTATTCATAAATACATATGTCTACATATATCTAATGGTATTTTGGTACAATATATAGCTATACATATACTGTATATATAGATGATTATAAATAGGTATTATATACAGATATATAAAGGAATATATAATTATAAATACTTACGCCTAGATTTAGAGTTCTGCGGCCAAAGGGGTGCGTTAGCTACGCGTGTTTTTTTCCCCGCACCTTTTAAACAACGCTGGTATTTAGAGTTCACAGAAGGGCTGCGTTAGGCTCCAAAAAGGGAGCGTAGAGCATAATTTACCGCCACTGCAACTCTAAATACCAGCGGTGCTTACGGACGCGGCCAGCTTCAAAAACGTGCTCATGCACGATTCCCTCATAGGAAACAATGGGGCAGTTTGAGCTGAAAAAAAACCTAACACCTGCAAAAAAGCAGCGTTCAGCTCCTAACGCAGCCCCATTGTTTCCTATGGGGAAACACTTCCTAAGTCTGCACCTAACACCCTAACATGTACCCCGAGTCTAAACACCCCTAACCTTACACTTATTAACCCCTAATATGCCATCCCCGCTATCGCTGACCCTGCATTTTATTATTAACCCCTAATCTGCCGCTCCGTACATCGCCGCAACCTACGTTATCCCTATGTACCCCTAATCTGCTGCCCCTAACACCGCCGACCCCTATATTATATTTATTAACCCCTAATCTGCCGCACCCAACGTCGCCGCCACCTACCTACAATTATTAACCCCTAATCTGCCGACCGGACCTCACCGCTACTATAATAAAGTTATTAACCCCTAATCCGCCTCACTCCCGCCTCAAAAACCCTATAATAAATAGTATTAACCCCTAATCTGCCCTCCCTAACATCACCGACACCTAACTTCAAGTATTAACCTCTAATCTGCCGACCGGACCTCGACGCTACTCTAATAAATGTATTAACCCCTAAAGCTAAGTCTAACCCTAACCCTAACACCCCCCTAAGTTAAATATAATTTTTATCTAACTAAATAAATTATTTCTTATTAAATAAATTAATTATTTAAAGCTAAATACTTACCTGTAAAATAAACCCTAATATAGCTACAATATAAATAATAATTATATTGTAGCTATTTTAGGATTAATATTTATTTTACAGGCAACTTTGTATTTATTTTAACCAGGTACAATAGCTATTAAATAGTTAATAACTATTTAATAGCTACCTAGTTAAAATAATTACAAAATTACCTGTAAAATAAATCCTAACCTAAGTTACAATTAAACCTAACACTACACTATCAATAAATAAATTAAATAAACTACTTACAATTATCTACAATTAAACCTAACACTACGCTATCAATAAATTAATTACATACAAATACCTACAAATAAATACAATTAAATAAACTAACTAAAGTACAAAAAAATAAAAAAAGAACTAAGTTACAAAAAATAAAAAATTAATTTACAAACATTCAGTTGTGACTCTAGGAACAATATATAGGGGGGGGCACATAAGATACCACAGTCAAAACTGGGGGGGCACTAATCATTTTCACCACTAAATCATACCACTGAAAAAAAACTAAATAAGGGGATAGTAGCTGTAGTGAGAGAATAGAGGCTGTAGTGAGAGGATAGAGGCTGTAGTGGGGTATATGGTCTGTAGTGAGGGGATAGGAGCTGTACTGGGTTATAGGGGCTGTTGTGATGGGATACAGTCTGTAGTGAGGGCATAGGAGCTGTATTGGGGGATAGGAGCTGTATTGATGGTATAGGGCTGAAGTGGGGTATAGGGACTGTAGTGGGAGGATAGGGGATGTAGTGGGAGGATAGGGGATGTAGTGGGTGGATAGGGGTTGTAGTTGGGGGATAGGGGTTGTAGTTGGGGGATAGGGGCTGTAGTGGGGGGATAGGGGCTGTAGTGAGGGGATAGGGGCTGTATTGGGGTACTAAAAAAAAAACTAAACGAAAATGTATTCCCCTCTTCCTGAGTCTTACCTTATACCAGGGAGGGGGGAATCCTGAACCCTAGTGGTGGCTTTTTAAACAATAACATTTCTGGAGTAAACTGTCCCTTTAAAAATAAATAATTTTAGTTCTGACAGAGCATGCATTAATGTACTATGAGTAATTAAATTTACATTGTTCTATTTGTATCCAGGAGCAGCAATGCACTACTGGAAGCTAACTGGTGATTGGAGGTCACACACACATATGCCTCTTGTCATTGGCTCACCATATGTTTTTAGTTAAGTTCCAATAGTGTTTTGCTGCTCTGGAGATGACTATCAGTTTGACCCTTTTGCAGAGTTAAACAAATAGGTGTATACAAGCACCAGTGTAATAATTAAATGCTCTAACATACAGCATGCTCTTTTTGCACGTTCTTTGTCCCTTTAATATAAGCATATAGTATATAGTTTTTTGTTAAAGGGACATGAAACTGAAAAATGTTCCTTCGTGATTCAGATAGAGCATACAATTGTCATCACATTTACTTCATTCTCTTTGTATACTTTGTTTAAGGATGGGGCAATGCACTACTGGGAGGTAGCTGAATACATTAAGTGAGCCAATGACAAGAGATATATGTGAAGCCACCAATCAGCTGCTGCCTTCCAGTAGTGTATTGCTGCTCCTGCTCCTACCCACGTTTGCTGTTCAACAAAGGATTCCAAGAGAATTTAGCAAATCATAATAATAATAGAAGTAAACTGGAAAGTTGCTTAACAATTATGCGTAAATCATGAAAGAAAAACTCTGGGTTTCATGTTCCTTTAATATGAAGTCATAAAGATAAATCAATATATCATATTTGCAGGAATTGCCGACTGTACTGAAAATTAACAGTTGTTTTTCTTATTTTTACCTTTATAGATCTTGGAAATTATATATATATAGTTTTCACCTACTCTAGTGGCCAATAGGGAGCACTGGCTTTTTATCCGTATAACAACATAGCTTCTACAATATTATCACCTTTGCTATATGTTATCCACTACCTATTTTCTAATATTACTGAATAAATAACATAGATTTGCTTGGTGGAAGTTGATCTTCGAGTCTGCGGATGCCCCTACCCTTGCTATCTAGTACTGCAAGTGGTTAGGCTGGTTTAGTTACAGTACACACAATAATGTGTACAGTGAAACCTGGATCCTGCCCATCTACCCAGTGGTGGACCTAATAAACAGAGGGCCCTGGTGCAATAACTTTTTCTGGGCCTCCTAATTAAAATAAAAACAAATAATACATATATATATATATATATATATATTATATATAACATATATATATATATAATATTTATATATATATACATATATATATATATATATACACAAACATACATTTATACACACACACATAACACACATATAGACATGCATTTAAACACACATACATAATACACATATACATACATTTATACACACATACATAAATACACATATACATAAATTTATACACACACAGACATACATTTATACACACATACACAATACACATAGACATACATTTATACACACACACATAATACACAGACATACATTTATACACACACACATAATACACAGACATACATTTCTACACACACATAATACACAGACATACATTTCTACACACACACATAATACACACATTCATACATTTATACACACATACATAATACACATATCCATACATTTATACACACATACATAATACACATATCCATACATTTGTACACACAAACGTAATACACATATACATACATTTATACAGACATACATTTAACACACACACATAATACACATATACATACATTTATACACATATACATACATTTATACACACATATATAATACACATATACATACATTTATACACATATACATACATTTATACACACATACATAATACACATATACATACATTTATACACACATACATAATACACATATACATAATACACATTTACATAAATAAAAATAAAATAATAACAATAAAAAAATAATCTGAAAATAAAACCAATCCAAAAAACTCTAACCAAAAAAATTCTATCATTAAACCCCAAAGATGGTACTCAACAAAATTGAATCTGGGCGTTGGCACTCAATATTCATCCCAGCGGTGGTCTATCTTCATCCAAGCGGCAGTCTTCTATCTTCTATTTTGAATGTGAGGCATCCCCTCTATATAGGAATTCCCTTGCTATATTATTGACTAATTTTCAAATTCAAATCAGCAAATAGGTACCCCTATATTCAGTGGGCAGCGGGTGACTGCATAAGAGGACTTCGGTGACCAAAGACCACAAGCAATCATATCCCTGAATTCTGTTTCTAGTAAGAAATTTATCCAAACCATTTTTAAATGTATCTAAGGTATTGGCATTCACTACCTCCTTTGGTAATGAGTTCCACAATTTTATTGCTCTTACAGTGAAAAAACGTTTCCGTTGCAGGAGATTAAATCTCCTTTCCTCCAGCCTTAAATTGTGACCTCTTGTCACAAACAATTTTCTTGGAATAAACAGAGCTTCTGCCATCTCTGTATCTGGACCTTAAATAAGTAATCATGTTACCTCTCAAGCGCCTTTGTTCTAGAGAAAACAGACCCAGTTTGGCTAACCTCTCCTGATAGCTTAAATTCTCCATTCCCCTTATTAGCTTTGTGGCCCTTCTCTTAATTTGTTCTAGGTCTGCAATGTCCCCAGAACTGCACTCCATACTCAAGGCGAGGTCTTACCAGGGATTTATATAGTGACATAATTATGTTTCCTCCCTTGCATCAATGCCTCTTTTAATACATGCTTGTATCTTATTAGCCTTTGACGCCGCTGCCCTGCGTTGTGCACCCATCTTTAGCTTGTTATCTACTACTACTCCCAAATCCCTTTCCTCATCTGTTTGGCTAAATCTAGTCACATTTAAATAATACATTGCCTGTTTATTTTTACTTCCACAATGTAGAACCTTGCATTTTCCTGTATTAAATCTCATTTTCCATTTACTTGCCCGTTCTTAAATTTTTTTGCGTGCTTTGGGTTAGCGTACAAGCAAAAAACATTTACTTTTAACATGCAATATGTGCATTACCTGACGAGCGCAAAGAGCAGAAGTAGAGTGGAGTTAACCTGAGAGCGAGAGTGGTAATTACTGCTCCACTTGTAATCTAGCCCTATATGTTGTTACAGTATGGTAACAGTACAGTATATCAGGGGAAAATAAAAATAAAACTATTAATTATGCTGATTTGCATCAGGGGCTTGTGTGACCTTACATTTATTGCCTTACATGTATTTATTTGTCCTAATGCTTATCTTCCATTAAGTGTAATATCTGATGGTAATACATTTTGATTTTGCATCACTGGTTTTCAATGAAAATTCCCAATTGAACATGAGTGATGTTAAAATATAACCTTTAGGAAGTTGTATTCAGTTGTCATACAAATCTAGGTATTTATTTATTTATTTATTTTTCTATCCCCTCAGTGGTAAGACTAGTCAACATGTCAGCTACCATTTCTCTAAACTAATAATTCAGTAAAATAAAACAGGTGCATTACACACTAAAACTTATATTATGCATATGAAACATCACTAGTTAAATGTTAAAATATTCTTGCATGAGGAAAGGTTAAGTTAAAGCTGTTTATTTTGAAACTGCAAGAAATCGCAAGTTTTGCAAAAATGGTCTGAGATCAATGGCTGCTAAGCAAAACGTATCTATTGTTAACAAACATACATTACAAGCATAAAAATAAAGTGCTTTTTTTCCTTATAGGAATATATGTTTTGTAAAAGCAAAAGTAATACATTTTAAAATAATCTCTTTTAGAAGCAATAAAATATACTTAAATGTCACTTTTAGATAGCACTTAATGATTATTTGAATGTTCATAATTTCTATATGTCCCACAGATTCTTAAAAAACTTCCTTAGACATGTCCCTATTACTTTGGTTGGAAGACAATGGTATATTACGTCCATCTATCTGTTGAGCAAAATAATTTGATAGGTCATCAAAATCACTTACTAACAAAAGTCAACCAATATATTTAGGGCCACATTACCAGTGGAGTGGTATTTATCACTCCTGGTAGCACGCTAACTCTGCTAGAAGTAAACTCCTTGCGAGCGTCAGGTAGGGCTCGTATTGAGTTGAAATTAAAAAGCTTTCGAATGAACTTTTCAAGCAAGAGAAATGGGAAAAAACAAACACCCAATTTGTGCACAAACCTGATTGTGTATTCTCAAGTTCGCTAACCCGACATAAAAATATGAATATTTCAATTTTCAATGTCCTTTACATAGTTCTATTCTATTCTATTTATTCATAAATACACATTCCTTTATATATCTGTATATAATACCTATTTATAATCATCTATATATACAGTATATGTATAGATATATAGTGTACCAAAATACCATTAGATATATGTAGAAATATGTATTTATTCATAAATACATATGTCTACATATATCTAATGGTATTTTGGTACAATATATAGCTATACATATACTGTATATATAGATGATTATAAATAGGTATTATATACAGATATATAAAGGAATATATAATTATAAATACTTACGCCTAGATTTAGAGTTCTGCGGCCAAAGGGGTGCGTTAGCTACGCGTGTTTTTTTCCCCCGCACCTTTTAAACAACGCTGGTATTTAGAGTTCACAGAAGGGCTGCGTTAGGCTCCAAAAAGGGAGCGTAGAGCATAATTTACCGCCACTGCAACTCTAAATACCAGCGGTGCTTACGGACGCGGCCAGCTTCAAAAACGTGCTCATGCACGATTCCCTTATAGGAAACAATGGGGCAGTTTGAGCTGAAAAAAAACCTAACACCTGCAAAAAAGCAGCGTTCAGCTCCTAACGCAGCCCCATTGTTTCCTATGGGGAAACACTTCCTAAGTCTGCACCTAACACCCTAACATGTACCCGAGTCTAAACACCCCTAACCTTACACTTATTAACCCCTAATATGCCATCCCCGCTATCGCTGACCCCTGCATTTTATTATTAACCCCTAATCTGCCGCTCCGTACATTGCCGCAACCTACGTTATCCCTATGTACCCCTAATCTGCTGCCCCTAACACCGCCGACCCCTATATTATATTTATTAACCCCTAATCTGCCGCACCCAACGTCGCCGCCACCTACCTACAATTATTAACCCCTAATCTGCCGACCGGACCTCACCACTACTATAATAAAGTTATTAACCCCTAATCCGCCTCACTCCCGCCTCAAAAACCCTATAATAAATAGTAATAACCCCTAATCTGCCCTCCCTAACATCACCGACACCTAACTTCAAGTATTAACCTCTAATCTGCCGACCGGACCTCGCCGCTACTCTAATAAATGTATTAACCCCTAAAGCTAAGTCTAACCCTAACCCTAACACCCCCCTAAGTTAAATATAATTTTTATCTAACTAAATAAATTATTTCTTATTAAATAAATAAATCCTATTTAAAGCTAAATACTTACCTGTAAAATAAACCCTAATATAGCTACAATATAAATAATAATTATATTGTAGCTATTTTAGGATTAATATTTATTTTACAGGCAACTTTGTATTTATTTTAACCAGGTACAATAGCTATTAAATAGTTAATAACTATTTAATAGCTACCTAGTTAAAATAATTACAAAATTACCTGTAAAATAAATCCTAACCTAAGTTACAATTAAACCTAACACTACACTATCAATAAATAAATTAAATAAACTACTTACAATTATCTACAATTAAACCTAACACTACACTATCAATAAATTAATTACATACAAATACCTACAAATAAATACAATTAAATAAACTAACTAAAGTACAAAAAAATAAAAAAAGAACTAAGTTACAAAAAATAAAAAATTAATTTACAAACATTCAGTTGTGACTCTAGGAACAATATATAGGGGGGGGGCACATAAGATACCACAGTCAAAACTGGGGGGGCACTAATCATTTTCACCACTAAATCATACCACTGAAAAAAAACTAAATAAGGGGATAGTAGCTGTAGTGAGAGGATAGAGGCTGTAGTGAGAGGATAGAGGCTGTAGTGGGGTATATGGTCTTTAGTGAGGGGATAGGAGCTGTACTGGGTTATAGGGGCTGTTGTGATGGGATACAGTCTGTAGTGAGGGCATAGGAGCTGTATTGGGGGATAGGAGCTGTATTGGGGGATAGGAGCTGTATTGATGGTATAGGGCTGAAGTGGGGTATAGGGACTGTAGTGGGAGGATAGGGGATGTAGTGGGAGGATAGGGGATGTAGTGGGTGGATAGGGGTTGTAGTTGGGGGATAGGGGTTGTAGTTGGGGGATAGGGGCTGTAGTGGGGGGATAGGGGCTGTAGTGAGGGGATAGGGGCTGTATTGGGGTACTAAAAAAAAAACTAAACGAAAATGTATTCCCCTCTTCCTGAGTCTTACCTTATACCAGGGAGGGGGGAATCCTGAACCCTAGTGGTGGCTTTTTAAACAATAACATTTCTGGAGTAAACTGTCCCTTTAAAAATAAATAATTTTAGTTCTGACAGAGCATGCATTAATGTACTATGAGTAATTAAATTTACATTGTTCTATTTGTATCCAGGAGCAGCAATGCACTACTGGAAGCTAACTGGTGATTGGAGGTCACACACACATATGCCTCTTGTCATTGGCTCACCATATGTTTTTAGTTAAGTTCCAATAGTGTTTTGCTGCTCTGGAGATGACTATCAGTTTGACCCTTTTGCAGAGTTAAACAAATAGGTGTATACAAGCACCAGTGTAATAATTAAATGCTCTAACATACAGCATGCTCTTTTTGCACGTTCTTTGTCCCTTTAATATAAGCATATGTATATAGTTTTTTGTTAAAGGGACATGAAACTGAAAAATGTTCCTTCGTGATTCAGATAGAGCATACAATTGTCATCACATTTACTTCATTCTCTTTGTATACTTTGTTTAAGGATGGGGCAATGCACTACTGGGAGGTAGCTGAATACATTAAGTGAGCCAATGACAAGAGATATATGTGAAGCCACCAATCAGCTGCTGCCTTCCAGTAGTGTATTGCTGCTCCTGCTCCTACCCACGTTTGCTGTTCAACAAAGGATTCCAAGAGAATTTAGCAAATCATAATAATAATAGAAGTAAACTGGAAAGTTGCTTAACAATTATGCGTAAATCATGAAAGAAAAATTCTGGGTTTCATGTTCCTTTAATATGAAGTCATAAAGATAAATCAATATATATATTTGCAGGAATTGCCGACTGTACTGAAAATTAACAGTTGTTTTTCTTATTTTTACCTTTATAGATCTTGGAAATTATATATATATATATATATAGTTTTCATCTACTCTAGTGGCCAATAGGGAGCACTGGCTTTTTATCCGTATAACAACATAGCTTCTTTACATTTTATCACCTCTGCTTTATGTTATCCACTACCTATTTTCTAATATTACTGAATAAATAACATAGATTTGCTTGGTGGAAGTTGATCTTCGAGTCTGCGGATGCCCCTACCCTTGCTATCTAGTACTGCAAGTGGTTAGGCTGGTTTAGTTACAGTACACACAATAATGTGTACAGTGAAACCTGGATCCTGCCCATCTACCCAGTGGTGGACCTAATAAACAGAGGGCCCTGGTGCAATAATTTTTCTGGGCCTCCTAATTAAAAAAAAACAAATAATACACATATATATATATATATATATATATATATATATATATATATATACATATATACATATATATATATACACAAACATACATTTATACACACACACATAACACACATATAGACATGCATTTAAACACACATACATAATACACATATACATACATTTATACACACATACATAAATACACATATACATACATTTATACACACATAGACATACATTTATACACACATACACAATACACATAGACATACATTTATACACACATAGACATACATTTATACACACACACATAATACACAGACATACATTTCTACACACACATAATACACAGACATACATTTCTACACACACACATAATACACACATTCATACATTTATACACACATACATAATACACATATACATACATTTGTACACACAAACATAATACACATATACATACATTTATACAGACATACATTTATACACACACACATAATACACATATACATACATTTATACACATATACATACATTTATACACACATACATAATACACATATACATACATTTATACACATATACATACATTTATACACACATACATAATACACATATACATACATTTATACACACATACATAATACACATATACATAATACACATATACATACATACATATACACACACATAATACACATATACATACATTTATACACACATACATAATAAACATATACATAATACACATTTACATACATACATATACACACAGACATAATACACATATACATACATTTATACACACATACATAAATACATTTATACACACATACATAATACACATATACATACATTTATACACACATACATAATACACATATACATATATTTATACACACATACATAAATACATTTATACACACATACATAATACACATATACATACATTTATACACATATACATAATACACATATACATACATTTATACACACATACATAATACACATATACATAATACACATTTACATACATACATATACACACACATAATACACATATACATACATTTATGCACACATACATAAATACATTTATACACACATACATAATACACATATACATACATTTATACACACATACATAATACACACATACATAATACACACATACATAAATACATTTATACACACATACATAATACACATATACATACATTTATACACACATACATAATACAAATATACATACATTTATACACACATACATACATACATTTATACACACATACATAATACACATATACATACATTTATACACACATACATAATACACATATACATACATTTATACACACATACATAATACAAATATACAAACATTTATACACACATACATAATACACATATACATACATTTATACACACATACATAATACAAATATACATACATTTATACACAGATACATACATACATTTATACACACATACATAATACACATATACATACATTTATACACACATACATAATACACATATACATACATTTATACACACATACATAATACAAATATACAAACATTTATACACACATACATAATACACATATACATACATTTATACACACATACATAATACACATATACATACATTTATAAACACAATATCGATATATATACACAATTTAAGTCCAAGCACCATAAGACTATCTTGATATCTTTTCAATTAACCTGTGATCCAGGATATTCCCAAAAAGAAAACTTGTTATAGTTCAAATATGCCAGTATTGTTTAAAAACTGGTCCCCAATCGTCCGCTTGTAACAATATCAATCTGCTGTGGTATGCATAACAGTTAATGTATCTAACATGCAATTTCTTACCCGCTCCTTGCTGAAATAATTCGTTTTTTCTTACTGCTGCTTGTGCTGTATATTACGTCCCGTCTCTGTGTGCCGGTCCACAGGAGCATTCTCTCCTAATATGTTCTCGTAAAACTCCGTTGTATGTGGGCTGCAAATAGCCCGGGCTCCCTCCTCGATCACACCAATGACGGTTGTTACCGCTTCAGCTCTTGCACGTCGTCCTGTTAGTAACTTGTCTGTACCTCAGCACTTCATGGGAAATCCTTTTTATGACCCAGGGTTTGTCATTGTTCTCTTTGATGCCTGTGCTCACTCCAAGTCCCTGTATAGTACTCTTTCACACAACGATCTTGCGATCAAAAAGAGGAGCACTAGGCAAATTCTGGTATAAATAAAACTTAGCTTTTATTTAGCTTTACTTAAAATTTAACAATCAAACTTCATTGTACAGATAGCGCAGCACCCTCTATTGCTTACGCGTTTCGGCGATAGCCGTAGTCATAGCATGAGAGGTACACATACAAAACTTCCTTTTAAAAAACCCCAATACTTTTGATTGGATAATTAAAATTTGAATTCTGACTGCTTGCTATCTGATTGGTTGAAATTTCCTGACTGTGGCTTACTCTTTCAGGTACTGAACAGGTGTGTATGTAACCTGTTGGGGGAGGGGGGTGTTTGTGGGTTATGGTTCTGACATGCCTGTGTTTTGTGTCACCTATGTTACCTATAGTATAATTTGTTTTGTAAATGTATTGCGGCATAATGTATCCTCTTCACTTCCCTCTATATGTGCATAGCTAAAATCTTTCATTGAGAAAGAATAAATTACTTGTAATACTTGTAAATTTAAACACTCTTAGACAGAACCAGGTTTCGTAATTCTCTACTTTAATTTCACCATATGCTCATACAGGATACAACTCTCTTGGTTCAAATGAGCTTATTTACATATAAATGTTTGTATTTACAGAGAGAATTTCAAGAGAAGATTTTTGGGATATTGTTATAATATTTTTACAGATTCAAAATAAATTTGTTATGTCTGATCCGCTCATTGGCCCCAGACTGCTATGCTGCAAGTTGCTGTGGATCTGACTAAATGTCCTAGAGGTATACATGTAGTGAACAAAAGCACTGCTCCATACACGATGTGTGTCTTCTACACTATAGCTTCGGTGAACAATTAAATAAATTTATAAATTTATATTTATAAAAAACAGTTTTCATTGTTATCTGTCTTGTGCCTTCTATACATTTTTTTAAACATTTTTTAAGCACAACAATAAAGTGTATTATTTTCCAAAGTTTGTGTCAACATTTTCTTTTTCTTTTACTTTTATATCTCGTGGTCATTTCAGGAGAAGGAAAAAAAGTTAAAGATATGGAAACAAATGGAAATAAATGGAAATAAAGTAGGGAATAATTTTATATAGTTAACACTAAATTTTCTTGCCAGGTGGTAACCCAACCTTACGAATATGCTGTGCATATATTGTTAGCAGCCTCGTAGATCTGTCTATTCGCTTGATACATTTAGGTTTAGTTTTAATTTTAAAGCATGTTTTATTATTAATCTTGGTATTCTATGTTTCATATTCAAAACATTTTACCATTCCTCTGAATAAGCCTTTTGATTCAATCATTCTTAAACTATTTCTGTCTTAAAGGGACATTTTTATCTTTTCGTTTTTTGTTGTTTAGAAACGATTTTTCATTTAGAAATGTTTTTTATATATAGAAACGATTTTTGTATAAATGTGTAAAGCACACCAGTTAGCCTATATATATAGGTTAGTGTCCCTATATTTCAGTCTTAAAGAGATATTTTGTAGCTAGATGACTTAAAGGGACAAACATGCAATATATACAGAATTTATAAACACATACATAATACACATATACATACATTTATAAACACATACATAATACAAATATACATACATTTATACACACATACATAATACACATATAGATACATTTATACACACATACATAAATACATTTATACACACATACATACATTTATACACACATGCATATATACACAGTACACACATACATACATTTATACACACATACATAATACACATATACATACATTTATACACACATGCATATATACACAGTACACACATACATAATACACATATACATACATTTATACACACACACATAATACAAATATACATACATTTATACACACATACATACATTTATACACACATGCATATATACACAGTACACACATGCATACATACATACATACATACACACACACACACACATGCATACATACATACACACACACACATGCATACATAGAGAAGGAAATACATTTATTTACATATAACTCATGTTCTAGTTTTGCCCCATGCAAGCTGATTTTAGAGGAGTAAGCTTTATTTCAGGGGAAATAGGCTGTCTCTACTGTTTTTAGGCATGGCATACCACAAAAATGTTTGAATTAATTGAATTAGTGACAAAAACAACAACTTACTTTTCACAGGAAAGGCATGAATAGTTTACAATGAAGAATACAAAATTATCTTCATTTCTAAACAACTTCTGCCTTTCTGAGCAGCCACAGTGTAAATGAAAAAATGATTTATTACTTAGCTCCTTCCTCCTGAAGTTGCACTGCCTGTCAGCAGCACGATGTGCAGTGTGAGGCTTGAGCCCGGGCTGCTTGCTGATGGTTGGATGATGCAGCTGTCAGTCAGCACAGAACTCCTGTTAGAGCACTCAGGCAGGAACACAGCAAATCCATGACATCATGGTTGCCATAGTTAGTTTGCAATTTCTTCCTGGTTTCGGAAGGCAAACTTTGAAAGCATGGTGCTGCTTGTAAACAGTCACTGCTCACTCTCACTGACTTGATCAACTCTCTGCTGCATTATATTAGCGCAGCAGAGTGTTTAAGCAGCACACTGGAGGAGATTAGATTGAGTAAGCAGTGAGTGGTGTGCTGTTCCTATGTCTATGAGCCCCATCTGCAACAGTGATTGTTCCACCCTTGCAGCTACTCGCCAAAATGAAGTAGATCTCTTTGGGGGGCCAAATAGGGGGGAAAAATTAGTCTGGGGGGGCAGTTGCCCCTGTCGCCCCCTGTAGTGACGCCTATGCAAACATTATAAAAATATTACAACAATTATAAGCTAATTACACCTACTCTAAGCCCCCTAATAAAATAACAAAGCCCCCCAAAATAAAAAAATGCCCTACCCTATTCTAAAATAAAAATTGAAAAGCTCTTTTACTTTACCAGCCCTTAAAAGGGCCTTTTGCGGGGCATGCCCCAAAGAATTCTGCTCTTTTGCCTGTAAAAAAACATACACTACCCCCAACATTACAACCCACCACCCACATACCCCTAATCTAACCCAAACCCCCCTTAAATAAACCTAACACTAAGCCCCTGAAGATCTCCCTACCTTGTCTTTACCATGCCGGGTATCACTGATCCGTCCAGAAGAGGGTCCAAAGTCTTCATCCAATTCAGGTGATGTCTTCATCCAAGCCCAAGCGGGGGCTGAAGAGGTCCATCATCCGGCTGAAGTCTTGATCCAAGCGGGGGCCGAAGAGGTCCATCATCCGGCTGAAGTCTTGATCCAAGCGGGGGCTGAAGAGGTCCATCATCCGGCTGAAGTCTTCTTCATCAGCCAATTGGAATTCGAGGGACGCCATCTTGGATGACGTCCCTTAAAGGAACCATCATTCGTCGGCCAGGATGGATGTTCCGCGTCGGCGGGATGAAGATGGAGCCGGAAGAAAGAAGATTGAAGATAGATAGAAGACTTCAGCCGGATGATGGACCTCTTCAGCCCCCGCTTGGATCAAGACTTCAGCCGGATGATGGACCTCTTCAGCCCCCGCTTGGATCAAGACTTCAGCCGGATGATGGACCTCTTCAGCCCCCGCTTGGGCTTGGATGAAGACATCGCCCGGATTGGATGAAGACTTCGGACTCTTCTGGACGGATCGGTGATACCCGGCCTGGTGAAGACAAGGTAGGGAGATCTTCAGGGGCTTAGTGTTAGGTTTATTTAAGGGGGTTTGGGTTAGATTAGGGGTATGTGGGTGGTGGGTTGTAATGTTGGGGGGTATTGTATGTTTTTTTTTACAGGCAAAAAAGCAGAATTCTTTGGGGCATGCCCCACAAAAGGCCCTTTTAAGGGCTGGTAAGGTAAAAGAGCTTTTCAATTTTTATTTTAGAATAGGGTAGGGCATTTTTTTTTTTGGGGGGCTTTGTTATTTTATTAGGGGGCTTAGAGTAGGTGTAATTAGCTTAAAATTGTTGCAATATTTTTATAATGTTTGTAAATTATTTTTTTATTTTTTGTAACAGTTCTTTTTTTATTTTTTGTACTTTAGTTAGTTTATTTAATTGCATTTATTTGTAGGTATTTGTATGTAATTAATTTATTGATAGTGTAGTGTTAGGTTTAATTGTAGATAATTGTAGGTAGTTTATTTAATTTATTTATTGATAGTGTAGTGTTAGGTTTAATTGTAACTTAGGTTAGGATTTATTTTACAGGTAATTTTGTAATTATTTTAACTAGGTAGCTATTAAATAGTTATTAACTATTTAATAGCTATTGTACCTGGTTAAAATAAATATTAATCCTAAAATAGCTACAATATAAATAATAATTATATTGTAGCTATATTACGGTTTATTTTACAGTTAAGTATTTAGCTTTAAATAGGATTAATTTATTTAATAAGAAATAATTTATTTCATTAGATAAAAATTATATTTAACTTAGGGGGGTGTTAGGGTTAGGGTTAGACTTATCTTTAGGGGTTAATACATTTATTAGAGTAGCGGCGAGGTCCGGTCGCAGATTAGAGGTTAATACTTGAAGTTAGGTGTCGGTGATGTTAGGGAGGGCAGATTAGGGGTTAATACTATTTATTATAGGGTTTTTGAGGCGGGAGTGAGGCGGATTAGGGGTTAATAACTTTATTATAATAGCGGTGAGGTCAGGTCGGCAGATTAGGGGTTAATAATTGTAGGTAGGTGGCGGCGACATTGGGTGCGGCAGATTAGGGGTTAATAAATATATATAGGGGTCAGCGGTGTTAGGGGCAGCAGATTAGGGGTACATAGGGATAATGTAGGATGCGGCGGTGTGCGGTCGGCAGATTAGGGGTTAAAAAATTTATTAGAGTGGCGGCGATGTGGGGGGGCCTCGGTTTAGGGGTACATAGGTAGTTTATGGGTGTTAGTGTACTTTAGAGCACAGTAGTTAAGAGCTTTATAAACCGGTGTTAGCCCAGAAAGCTCTTAACTCCTGGCTTTTCTCTGCGGCTGGAGTTTTGTCGTTAGATTTCTAACACTCACTTCAGCCAAGACTCTAAATACCAGCGTTAGAAACATCCCATTGAAAAGATAGGATACGCAAATGGCGTAGGGGGATCTGCGGTATGGAAAAGTCGCGGCTGCAAAGTGAGCGTTAGACCTTTACCTACACGACTCTAAATACCAGCGGTATCCCAAAACCAGCGTTAGGAGCCCCTAATGCTGGTTTTGACGGCTAATGCAGAACTCTAAATCTAGGCGTTAGATTACATTCCTCATGAGCTGAACATTGGAATGTTAAATATTTACAGCAAATACACAGTATAACACTTTATTAAAAATGGATATTGCTTAAATATGTTTTAACCTGTTTTCATCTAGTTGACTGCAAAGGGCTCGAATGCACTTATATGTATGTTTATATATGTATGTGTTTATATGTGTATATATCTATGCATACTCACGTATACACATATAAAAGCATATATACTGTATATGTATGTCTATATGTATGTATCTCAATGTTAATTTTTTTTAAATAATTTTTATTAGATAGTGTTATTATGAGTGTAACTGTACTGTTATATGTATTTTTGATGTGTTTTGTCACACTTTTTTGTTTTGCAAAACAGTTAAGCAGAGCTCTGAGGTTGCACTATCCCGATGGGCGTTAAATACCATAGTGCTTAAACGATCGCATTTACTTTAAACTTGTAATACGAGCTCTACATCCGACTCACACAGTCACGATAAACCAGATATCATGCATAACTGTTAGTGCGCCACTCATAATCTGGCCCTTATTAGGCTGTAAAACTGAAGATGTTTTCATTTTTTTGCCATTACATTAAGAAACTGGAAATATAAAATCTAGAATTGTTGTTGTTTAAAAAGAAAGATAATCCCTTTATTACCCATTCCCCAGTTTTGCATAACCAACACAGTTATAATAATACATGTTTTACCTCTGTAATTGCCTTGTATCTAAGCTTCTGCTGACTGCCCCCTTATTTCAGTTCTTTTGACTTTGCATTTTAGCCAATCAGTGCTCACTCCTGGGTCACTTCACATGCATGAGCTTAATATTATCTATATGAAACACATAAACTAATGCCCTCTAGTAGTAAAAATGCATTCAGATTAGAGGCAGTCTTTAAGGTCTAGGAAATTAGCATATGACCCTCCGAGGTTTATGTGATGATAGCAGGATGTGATGTCACTAGCATGTGGGGGGGCTTAGGTCCGGTGTCTGTGTCGCAGTTAGTTTAGTACAATCAACCTGTCTGGATGTGTATTGCTATGCTCTGTAATAAAATAGAGTTGTACCATCATTGCTGTGTCCTGCATATGTCCTGCATCTCATGACATGGTGTCAGAAGTTCTGGACTACGCTTCTGTTTCTGATGATGACGATGTCAAAGTTTACCCCACCTGAGCCTTTTGACTTTTCTCAGCCTGCAGCTTGGCCCACATGGCGTCAGCGGTTTCAGCGCTTCAGGATTGCATCCAAACTGAACAAGGAGAGTGGTGAAGTACAAGTTAATTCTCTTTTATATTCTATGGGGAAAGATGTAGAGCCAGTGTTCAATGCTTTTACTTTCCAAGAAGGGGACGAAGTTAACTTTGATATAGTTATGGATAAACTCAGTGCCCACTTTGTGCCCAAAAGAAATGTGATTCATGAGAGAGCTTGTTTTCACAAACGTAATCAGCGTGTGGGAGAATCTGTGGAGTCATTTGTGCGCAGCCTGTATGAATTAGCTGAATTCTGTGAGTTTGGTGTTGCTAAAGAAGAGCAAATCAGAGACAGAATAGTTATTGGAATTGCAGATGCTGAAGTCTCCCTGAAGCTGCAGTTAGAGCCTGATTTAACGTTAGACGGGGCTATTAGGATGGCCCGCCAGAGTGAACTGGTGAAAAAGCAAAGTGCTGATCTGAGGTCTGAGAGTATTGTGGATGAAGTGCAACAGTCTAGGAAAATTACTAGTGAAAGGCACAGTGTGAGCGGTAGATCTAAAGTACTGGAAAGGCCTAGAAGTGGATGGGCGCAACATGGCCGATGCACACGGTGCTACCGGGCTCATGATCAGAGTGCTATATGCCCGGCCAGAGATAAAAGATACAGAAAATGTAACAGAATAGGCCATTTTGAAGTGGTGTGTAAAACTGAATACATTAAGGAGATGCAGGTGGACAGTGACCAGGAGGGTCAGGAAGTGTCTTTTGTGGGGTCTGTTGTGGAACGGACAAGCTCAGAGGAAGATTGGAAAGTTACTTTTACTGTAATGGGAGCCAAAGTTGATTTTAAGATTGACACAGGAGCAGATATCACTGTAATGTCTTTTGCTGAATTTATGAAACTGCCTCGACAGCCCCAGCTGGCGAAGGTTACTACAAATGTTCATAGTCCTGGTGGCCGCATTGATTGTGTGGGGAAATTTCTTGCCAGCTGTGAGTACAAACAAAGGAAGTTCACCATGTGGGTGCATGTGATCCGAGGTCAGTGTGTTAACAGTTTATTGAGCAGAAAAGCAGCCTGTGACTTGGGCCTCGTGGCCAGAGTGAATGAGATCTCTGAAGATATGTTTGGCGAGTTGGGCCTACTGAGCTGCAAACCTGTCCGTATAGCACTTAAAAGTGACGCAGTCCCGTACAGTATTTCTACTCCTCGTAGAATTCCGTTCCCGCTCATGCCTCAAGTGGAGAAAGAGCTCATGCGCATGAAGTCTATGGGGGTTATTGAAGAGGTTGTTGAAGCAACTGATTGGTGTGCCCCCATTGTTCCAGTTGCAAAGAAAAACGGAAAGGTGCGCATCTGTGTGGACCTGAAAAGGTTGAATGAGGCAGTGAAGAGGGAGAGATTTGTGCTGCCGACATTGGAAGATATAGCCCCGAAGTTGGCTGGGGCGAAGTTCTTTTCCACATTAGACGCTTCTAGCGGCTTTTGGCAGATCCCCCTGGATCCAAGTGCCGCAAACTGACTACCTTTATCACTCCGGTAGGTCGGTTCTGCTTCTGCAGACTTCCCTTTGGGATATCCTCCGCTCCTGAGATCTTTCAGAGGGAAATGAGTTCTCTCCTGAGTGGCCACGTGGGCACAGCAGTCGTCATGGACGACATCCTAGTGTATGGGTCTACAGTGGAAGAGCATGATCAGCGTTTGAGTTGTGTGCTGCAGGCTATCAAAGAGTCTGGGCTGAAGCTGAATAAAGAAAAATGTCATTTTAGGAAAACTGAATTATGCTACTTTGGGCATATCATCAACGGGGATGGCATCAAGCCGGACCCCGAGAAAATTCGGGCTATCGAACAGATGAAAAGCCCTTCTGATGTACATGAGCTGAGACAGATATTGGGCCTTGTAAATTACGTGGGCAAGTTTCTTCCAGATTTATCTACAGTTTTGCACCCTATCACAGAGTTGCTTAAGAAAGATGTTGCCTGGGTTTGGGGACCCTCACAAGAAAAAGTGTTCCTGCATGCTAAGTCCCTGCTGGGGTCTGCCCCAGTGCTGGGGTTCTACGACCCTTCAAAAAAGACTGTGGTTAGTGCTGATGCAAGCAGTTATGGGTTGGGGGCTGCACTCCTGCAGCTGAATGACAACAAACTACAGCCCATCGCCTACTGTTCCCGCACACTGACGGCTGCAGAGTCAAAATACGCTCAAATTGAGAAAGAGTGCCTGGCTGCAGTTTGGGCCTGTGAGCGCTTTCAGCGTTATCTAGTGGGTTTGGAGAAATTTAGTCTGGAAACTGACCACAAACCGCTAGTCCCTCTTATCAATTCTTATGACATCGACAAAACACCCTTGAGATGCCAGAGACTTTTAATGAGACTACTCAGGTTCAATGTTCAGGCAGTGCATGTGCCGGGGAAGCAGCTGGTTGTGGCAGATGCACTGTCAAGGCTCCCGCTGGCTGCTGCTGAAGAATCCTCCACAGAGTCGGATGTAAAAGTGTATGTTGATTCAGTTCTGGCCTCTAAGTCCATTTCTTCAAGGAAACTGGAAGAGATAAAGAAAGAGACATATTTGGACACAGATCTGCAAGAAGTTATAAGGTACATAAGAGATGGCTGGCCCGAGAGCCGGGCAGCCTGGATGTCTTTAAATGCTTACCAGCCAGAGAGGTCGCAGCTCACGGAGCTGGAGGGGTTGGTGCTGTTCCAAGACCGTATTGTAATTCCTGTCAGCATGAGGAAGGAGATGTTGAACAGGATACACGATGGGCACTTAGGCATCACAAAGTGCAGAGAAAGAGCAGCTACAGCTGTGTGGTGGCCTGGGATCAGCTCCGACATTGCAAATCACGTGTCTAAATGTGCCTTTTGCCGGGAACGCCGGCCTACTCAGAGAAGGGAGCCCTTAATGTCTACTCCGCTGCCTGCGGGGCCGTGGCAGAAAATAGCTGCTGATTTGTGCGAACTGCACGGGAAAAAGTTTCTTGTTGTTATCGACTACTATTCCAGGTATTTGGAAATAGCACCCCTGAATGATATCACAAGTCAGGCCGTTATCATTCGCCTGAAGAGCTTGTTCGCCCGCTGGGGCATTCCAATGGAGCTGGTGAGTGATAATGGCATGCAGTTCGCTTCTACAGAGTTCAGTGCTTTCAGCAGGGAATATGATTTTGTACATTCCACGTCAAGTCCACATTATCCGCAGGCCAACGGAATGGCTGAAAGGGCAGTTCAAACAACAAAATTCATTCTAAAGCAATCTGAACCGTACCTAGCCCTCTTGTCATACAGGGCGACGCCCATTCAAGCCACCAGGTTTAGCCCGGCACAGCTGATGCTAGGACGCCAGATTCGCACCACTTTACCCTCAGTGGGTGTCTTCAAGCCGCCTGGCCCTGTTCCTCGGGACAAAGTCCTTAGGAGGGATGAAGAGGCCAAAAAGGGTTATCGTTTCTTCTACGACAGGAGACATTCTGTCAGGCCTTTACAGGAACTGAAAGGGCCAAAGTGTCAGAATTAAACTGGATGATGAGAAGAAATGGAAGACGCCTGCTACGGTAGTGGGCCGCTCTCCAGAACCAAGGTCTTACACAGTCCTTACAGAGGGAGGGACGGTTACACGCCGTAACCGAAGACATCTTCAGCCTGTACCTGAGAGTCTGGAACCGGATACCTCAGTACCACCGCCGGTGGGATCCCCTGTTCTAAGGGAGGTGCCTTCCCCTCAGCAAGATCATAGCGGGGATATATCTTTGCCTCCAGCAGACTCTTGTTCACCATCTTCTGTATCAGAGGACAGTTCATGCAAAGTTACATCAAGCGGAAGAGTGGTGAGGCTTCCGGCCCGATACAGGGACTGACTTTAGCTAGAACAGTGACCGGAAGTATGGGCAGAATAATCCCATGGTCACTGTGGACTAGGGTAGTCTACCCCGATGTCCAAGTCAGGATGTAATTTATTTGTTCATGTTTTCTAATCTATCTGTTTTTATAATGTTCTAAAACAAAATGCTGTTGTATACCCTGTTGGTGTACCTTGTTATTTAATATATGCGAATGTATGCTTTGCCTTTGAAAAAGAGGAAGATGTGATGATAGCAGGATGTGATGTCACCAGCATGTGGGCGGGGCTTAGGTCCGGTGTCTGTGTCGCAGTTAGTTTAGTACAATCAACCTGTCTGGATGTGTATTGCTATGCTCTGTAATAAAATAGAGTTGTACCATCATTGCTGTGTCCTGCATATGTCCTGCTTCTCATGACAGTTTAGCTGTGAACTAAGAATACCAAGAGAACAAAGCAAAATTGGTGATAAAAGTAAATTAAAACTGTCAGTCAGCACAGAACTCCTGTTAGAGCACTCAGGCAGGAACACAGCAAATCCATGACATCATGGTTGCCATAGTTAGTTTGCAATTTCTTCCTGGTTTCGGAAGGCAAACTTTCGGCTAGATTTGGAGTTCGGCGGTAAAAGGGCTGTTAACGCTCCGCAGGTTTTTTTCTGGCCGCACCATAAATTTAACTCTGGTATCGAGAGTTCAAACAAATGCTGCGTTAGGCTCCAAAAAAGGAGCGTAGAGCATTTTTACCGCAAATACAACTCTCGATACCAGAGTTGCTTACGGACGCGGCCGGCCTCAAAAACGTGCTCGTGCACGATTCTCCCATAGGAAACAATGGGGCTGTTTGAGCTGAAAAAAAACCTAACACCTGCAAAAAAGCAGCGTTCAGCTCCTAACGCAGCCCCATTGTTTCCTATGGGGAAACACTTCCTACGTCTGCACCTAACACTCTAACATGTACCCCGAGTCTAAACACCCCTAGCCTTACACTTATTAACCCCTAATCTGCCGCCCCCGCTATCGCTGACCCCTGCATTACACTTTTAACCCCTAATCTGCCGCTCCGTAAACCGCCGCCACCTACGTTATCCCTATGTACCCCTAATCTGCTGCCCTAACATCGCCGACCCCTATGTTATATTTATTAACCCCTAATCTGCCCCCCACAACGTCGCCGACACCTACCTACACTTATTAACCCCTAATCTGCCGACCGGACCTGAGCGCTACTATAATAAAGTTATTAACCCCTAATCCGCCTCACTAACCCTATCATAAATAGTATTAACCCCTAATCTGCCCTCCCTAACATCGCCGACACCTACCTTCAATTATTAACCCCTAATCTGCCGACCGGAGCTCACCGCTATTCTAATAAATGTATTAACCCCTAAAGCTAAGTCTAACCCTAACACTAACACCCCCCTAAGTTAAATATAATTTTTATCTAACGAAATAAATTAATTCTTATTAAATAAATGATTCCTATTTAAAGCTAAATACTTACCTGTAAAATAAATCCTAATATAGCTACAATATAAATTACATTTATATTATAGCTATTTTAGGATTAATATTTATTTTACAGGTAACTTTGTATTTATTTTAACCAGGTACAATAGCTATTAAATAGTTAAGAACTATTTAATAGTTACCTAGTTAAAATAATTACAAATTTACCTGTAAAATAAATCCTAACCTAAGTTATAATTAAACCTAACACTACCCTATCAATAAAATAATTAAATAAACTACCTACAATTACCTACAATTAACCTAACACTACACTATCAATAAATTAATTAAACACAATTGCTACAAATAAATACAATTAAATAAACTATCTAAAGTACAAAAAATAAAAAAGAACTAAGTTACAGAAAATAAAAAAATATTTACAAACATAAGAAAAATATTACAACAATTTTAAACTAATTACACCTACTCTAAGCCCCCTAATAAAATAACAAAGACCCCCAAAATAAAAAATTCCCTACCCTATTCTAAAATACAAAAATTACAAGCTCTTTTACCTTACCAGCCCTGAACAGGGCCCTTTGCGGGGCATGCCCCAAGAATTTCAGCTCTTTTGCCTGTAAAAAAAAACATACAATACCCCCCCCCAACATTACAACCCACCACCCACATACCCCTAATCTAACCCAAACCCCCCTTAAATAAACCTAACACTAAGCCCCTGATGATCTTCCTACCTTGTCTTCACCATGCCAGGTTCACCGATCCGTCCTGGCTCCAAGATCTTCATCCAACCCAAGCGGGGGTTGGCGATCCATAATCCGGTGCTCCAAAGTCTTCCTCCTATCCGGCAAGAAGAGGACATCCGGACCGGCAAACATCTTCTCCAAGCGGCATCTTCTATGTTCTTCCATCCGATGACGACCGGCTCCATCTTGAAGACCTCCAGCGCGGATCCATCCTCTTCTTCCGACGACTAGACGACGAATGACGGTTCCTTTAAGGGACGTCATCCAAGATGGCGTCCCTCGAATTCCGATTGGCTGATAGGATTCTATCAGCCAATCGGAATTAAGATAGGCATTTTCTGATTGGCTGATGGAATCAGCCAATCAGAATCAAGTTCAATCCGATTGGCTGATCCAATCAGCCAATCAGATTGAGCTCGCATTGTATTGGCTGATCGGAACAGCCAATAGAATGCGAGCTCAATCTGATTGGCTGATTGGATCAGCCAATCGGATTGAACTTGATTCTGATTGGCTGATTCCATCAGCCAATCAGAAAATTCCTACCTTAATTCCGATTGGCTGATAGAATCCTATCAGCCAATCGGAATTCGAGGGACGCCATCTTGGATGACGTCCCTTAAAGGAACGTCATTCGTCGTCTAGTCGTCGGAAGAAGAGGATGGATCCGCGCTGGAGGTCTTCAAGATGGAGCCGGTCGTCATCGGATGGAAGAACATAGAAGATGCCGCTTGGAGAAGATGTTTGCCGGTCCGGATGTCCTCTTCTTGCCGGATAGGAGGAAGACTTTGGAGCACCGGATTATGGATCGCCAACCCCCGCTTGGGTTGGATGAAGATCTTGGAGCCAGGACGGATCGGTGAACCTGGCATGGTGAAGACAAGGTAGGAAGATCATCAGGGGCTTAGTGTTAGGTTTATTTAAGGGGGGTTTGGGTTAGATTAGGGGTATGTGGGTGGTGGGTTGTAATGTTGGGGGGGGGGTATTGTATGTTTTTTTTTACAGGCAAAAGAGCTGAAATTCTTGGGGCATGCCCCGCAAAGGGCCCTGTTCAGGGCTGGTAAGGTAAAAGAGCTTGTAATTTTTGTATTTTAGAATAGGGTAGGGAATTTTTTATTTTGGGGGTCTTTGTTATTTTATTAGGGGGCTTAGAGTAGGTGTAATTAGTTTAAAATTGTTGTAATATTTTTCTTATGTTTGTAAATATTTTTTTATTTTCTGTAACTTAGTTCTTTTTTATTTTTTGTACTTTAGATAGTTTATTTAATTGTATTTATTTGTAGCAATTGTGTTTAATTAATTTATTGATAGTGTAGTGTTAGGTTAATTGTAGGTAATTGTAGGTAGTTTATTTAATTATTTTATTGATAGGGTAGTGTTAGGTTTAATTATATCTTAGGTTAGGATTTATTTTACAGGTAAATTTGTAATTATTTTAACTAGGTAACTATTAAATAGTTCTTAACTATTTAATAGCTATTGTACCTGGTTAAAATAAATACAAAGTTACCTGTAAAATAAATATTAATCCTAAAATAGCTATAATATAAATGTAATTTATATTGTAGCTATATTAGGATTTATTTTACAGGTAAGTATTTAGCTTTAAATAGGAATCATTTATTTAATAAGAGTTAATTTATTTCGTTAGATAAAAATTATATTTAACTTAGGGGGGTGTTAGTGTTAGGGTTAGACTTAGCTTTAGGGGTTAATACATTTATTAGAATAGCGGTGAGCTCCGGTCAGCAGATTAGGGGTTAATAATTGAAGGTAGGTGTCGGCGATGTTAGGGAGGGCAGATTAGGGGTTAATACTATTTATGATAGGGTTAGTGAGGCGGATTAGGGGTTAATAACTTTATTATAGTAGCGCTCAGGTCCGGTCGGCAGATTAGGGGTTAATAAGTGTAGGTAGGTGTCGGCGACGTTGTGGGGGGCAGATTAGGGGTTAATAAATATAACATAGGGGTCGGCGATGTTAGGGGCAGAAGATTAGGGGTACATAGGGATAACGTAGGTGGCGGCGATTTGCGGTCGGAAGATTAGGGGTTAATTATTTTAAGTAGCTTGCGGCGACGTTGTGTGGGGCAAGTTAGGGGTTAATAAATATAATATAGGGGTCGGCGGGGTTAGGGGCAGCAGATTAGGGGTACATAAGTATAACGTAGGTGGCGGTCGGCAGATTAGGGGTTAAAAATTTTAATCGAGTGGCGGCGATGTGGGGGGACCTCGGTTTAGGGGTACATAGGTAGTTTATGGGTGTTAGTGTAGTTTAGGGTACAGTAGTTAAGAGCTTTATGAACCGGCGTTAGCCAGAAAGCTCTTAACTCCTGCTTTTTTCAGGCGGCTGGAATCTTGTCGTTAGAGCTCTAACGCTCACTGCAGAAACGACTCTAAATACCGGCGTTAGAAAGATCCCATTGAAAATATAGGCTACGCAAATGGCGTAGGGGGATCTGCGGTATGGAAAAGTCGCGGCTGTAAAGTGAGCGTTAGACCCTTTAATCACTGACTCCAAATACCAGCGGGCGGCCAAAACCAGCGTTAGGAGCCTCTAACGCTGGTTTTGACGGCTACCGCCGAACTCTAAATCTAGGCCAAAGTGAGGTAATACAAGGAATAAGAGCCATAAATGGAGCATGGAAAAAGATGAGCTGAAGAAAAAAATTGTGGACTCTCACAACCATGAAAGAAATGAATTTATCAGGTAAGCATAAATTATGTTTTCTTTCATACAGGGGTTGAGAGTCCACAGTCCATTACTCCTGGGAACTAATACCCAAGTTGTGGAGTCTATGGGGCCTATTTATCAAAGGTCTTGCAGACCTGATCCGCACTCCGCAAGACCTCACTGAATGCGGAGAACAATACGCTCTCCGTATTCAGCATTGCACCAGCAGCTCACAAGAGCTGCTGGTGCAACGCCGTCCCCTGCAGACTTGCAGCCAATGGGCCGCCAGCAGGGAGTCTGAAGACTCGCCAGAAACACAGGCCCACAAGCTCCGTTTGGAGCTTAATAAATGGGCCCCCATGAGTAATAACATAAAGGGAGGGATTTAAAAAAACATATTTTTTTCACTTAGAAATTAAATCCACAACCCCAATAAAAAAATGTTTTAATGCATTTAAAATAAATCAAGCAGGCAAAAAATCAATCTGAGACAGATTCCTGAAGAACCCTTCTACTAAAGGCTGCTTCAGAAGAATCAAAAACATCAAAATGAAAGAATTTTGTAAAAGTATGCAAAAGCCTGAATCAAGGTTTCAATCACAGAATCAGAGAAACCCCTATGTCTAAGGACTAAACATTCAATTTCCACACCATCAAGTTGAGAGACTTGAGATCCGGATGGAAAAAACGGACCTTGAGATCCGGATGGAAAAACGGACCTTGAGATAGATCCGCATATCAAATCTTGCGAGGCCATGCTGGAGAAATCAGGATTACTGGCGACTTTTCTAGGCTTATCTTGGAGACTACTCTGGCAAGAAGTACCAGAGGAGGAAACAGATAAGAAAGCTGAAAATACCAAGGATCTACTAGAGCATCCACTAAATCTTCCTGAGGATCCCTGGACCTCGCAAAGTACCTGGGAAGTTTGGTGTTCAAATGAGAGGCCATCGGATCTATCTCTGGGAGAGCTCAAAGTTCCACAATCTGATTAAACACATCCTGGTTAAAGGGATAGTCTAGTCAAAATTACATTTTCATGATTCAGATAGGGCCTGCAATTTTAAGCAACTTTTCCAATTTACTTTTATCGTCAAATTTGCTTTGTTCCTTTGGTATTCTTTGCTGAAAGCTAAACATAGGTAGGCTCATATGCTAATTTCTAAGCCCTTGAAGGCCACCTCTTATATCAGTGCATTTTTACAGTTTTTCACGGCTTGAGGGCATTAGCTCATGTGTGCCATATAGATAACATTGTTCTCACTCTGTGTAGTTACCTCAGAGTCAGTACTGATTGGCTAAAATGCAAGTCTATTAAAATAACTAAAATAAGGGGGCAGTCTGCAGAGGCTTAGATAGAAAGTAATCACAGAGGTAAAAAGCATATTAATATAACCATGTTGGTTATGCAAAACTGGGGAATTTGTAATAAAGTGATTATCTATCTTTTTAAACAATAGAAATTCTGGAGTAGGCTATCCCATTAAGATAGTAAAAAAGAGAGAGGGCGCCTCATAGTGTGATACGTTCCCAAATGAGAAATAGAATGTAGGATTAATAAGTCTTACCGGACAATATTGCACCATACTCTGACCGGTGCCCACAGGCAGACTAACAGTCAGCAGTGGTTAGTACACTGAAAAAGGATAATCTCCGACCCGATAGTCAGCTGTTTCTGGGAGTTTCCAATGTCTGCCGTGAATTCAGTGAGATCCGCTCTATAGAAATCAGCTGTAGATAGATATAAGTCGGTATAACCCAACGGTCTTGGAATGAAAATAGGACGACAACTTCCCAGGTAATAAAGTTAAAAACAACACTTTATTTTGTTCTTTCAACGCGTTTCTCGACCATTAGTATCGGTCGTTTCTTCAGGCAATATAAAATGGATATAAAAGTGTCTTCATTAGCATCATTAAATAAACTTGTGATTATAAAAAACAGAATTTATGTTTACCTGATAAATTGCTTTCTCCAACGGTGTGTCCGGTCCACGGCGTCATCCTTACTTGTGGGATATTCTCTTCCCCAACAGGAAATGGCAAAGAGCCCAGCAAAGCTGGTCACATGATCCCTCCTAGGCTCCGCCTACCCCAGTCATTCGACCGACGTTAAGGAGGAATATTTGCATAGGAGAAACCATATGGTACCGTGGTGACTGTAGTTAAAGAAAATAAATTATCAGACCTGATTAAAAAAACCAGGGCGGGCCGTGGACCGGACACACCGTTGGAGAAAGCAATTTATCAGGTAAACATAAATTCTGTTTTCTCCAACATAGGTGTGTCCGGTCCACGGCGTCATCCTTACTTGTGGGAACCAATACCAAAGCTTTAGGACACGGATGAAGGGAGGGAGCAAATCAGGTCACCTAAATGGAAGGCACCACGGTTTGCAAAACCTTTCTCCCAAAAATAGCCTCAGAAGAAGCAAAAGTATCAAACTTGTAAAATTTGGTAAAAGTGTGCAGTGAAGACCAAGTCGCTGCCCTACATATCTGATCAACAGAAGCCTCGTTCTTGAAGGCCCATGTGGAAGCCACAGCCCTAGTGGAATGAGCTGTGATTCTTTCGGGAGGCTGCCGTCCGGCAGTCTCGTAAGCCAATCTGATAATGCTTTTAATCCAAAAAGAGAGAGAGGTAGAAGTTGCTTTTTGACCTCTCCTTTTACCGGAATAAACAACAAACAAGGAAGATGTTTGTCTAAAATCCTTTGTAGCTTCTAAATAGAATTTTAGAGCGCGAACAACATCCAAATTGTGCAACAAACGTTCCTTCTTTGAAACTGGTTTCGGACACAGAGAAGGTACGATAATCTCCTGGTTAATGTTTTTGTTAGAAACAACTTTTGGAAGAAAACCAGGTTTAGTACGTAAAACCACCTTATCTGCATGGAACACCAGATAAGGAGGAGAACACTGCAGAGCAGATAATTCTGAAACTCTTCTAGCAGAAGAAATTGCAACTAAAAACAAAACTTTCCAAGATAATAACTTAATATCAATGGAATGTAAGGGTTCAAACGGAACCCCCTGAAGAACTGAAAGAACTAAATTGAGACTCCAAGGAGGAGTCAAAGGTTTGTAAACAGGCTTAATTCTAACCAGAGCCTGAACAAAGGCTTGAACATCTGGCACAGCTGCCAGCTTTTTGTGAAGTAACACAGACAAGGCAGAAATCTGTCCCTTCAGGGAACTTGCAGATAATCCTTTTTCCAATCCTTCTTGAAGGAAGGATAGAATCTTAGGAATCTTAACCTTGTCCCAAGGGAATCCTTTAGATTCACACCAACAGATATATTTTTTCCAAATTTTGTGGTAAATCTTTCTAGTTACAGGCTTTCTGGCCTGAACAAGAGTATCGATAACAGAATCTGAGAACCCTCGCTTCGATAAGATCAAGCGTTCAATCTCCAAGCAGTCAGCTGGAGTGAAACCAGGTTCGGATGTTCGAACGGACCCTGAACAAGAAGGTCTCGTCTCAAAGGTAGCTTCCAAGGTGGAGCCGATGACATATTCACCAGATCTGCATACCAAGTCCTGCGTGGCCACGCAGGAGCTATCAAGATCACCGACGCCCTCTCCTGATTGATCCTGGCTACCAGCCTGGGGATGAGAGGAAACGGCGGGAACACATAAGCTAGTTTGAAGGTCCAAGGTGCTACTAGTGCATCCACTAGAGCCGCCTTGGGATCCCTGGATCTGGACCCGTAGCAAGGAACTTTGAAGTTCTGACGAGAGGCCATCAGATCCATGTCTGGAATGCCCCACAGCTGAGTGACTTGGGCAAAGATTTCCGGATGGAGTTCCCACTCCCCCGGATGCAATGTCTGACGACTCAGAAAATCCGCTTCCCAATTTTCCACTCCTGGGATGTGGATAGCGGACAGGTGGCAGGAGTGAGACTCCGCCCATAGAATGATTTTGGTCACTTCTTCCATCGCTAGGGAACTCCTTGTTCCCCCCTGATGGTTGATGTACGCAACAGTTGTCATGTTGTCTGATTGAAACCGTATGAACTTGGCCCTCGCTAGCTGAGGCCAAGCCTTGAGAGCATTGAATATCGCTCTCAGTTCCAGAATATTTATCGGTAGAAGAGATTCTTCCCGAGACCAAAGACCCTGAGCTTTCAGGGATCCCCAGACCGCGCCCCAGCCCATCAGACTGGCGTCGGTCGTGACAATGACCCACTCTGGTCTGCGGAATGTCATCCCTTGTGACAGGTTGTCCAGGGACAGCCACCAACGGAGTGAGTCTCTGGTCCTCTGATTTACTTGTATCTTCGGAGACAAGTCTGTATAATCCCCATTCCACTGACTGAGCATGCACAGTTGTAATGGTCTTAGATGAATGCGCGCAAAAGGAACTATGTCCATTGCCGCTACCATCAACCCGATCACTTCCATGCACTGAGCTATGGAAGGAAGAGGAACGGAATGAAGTATCCGACAAGAGTCTAGAAGCTTTGTTTTTCTGGCCTCTGTCAGAAATATCCTCATTTCTAAGGAGTCTATTATTGTTCCCAAGAAGGGAACCCTTGTTGACGGAGATAGAGAACTCTTTTCCACGTTCACTTTCCATCCGTGAGATCTGAGAAAGGCCAGGACTATGTCCGTGTGAGCCTTTGCTTGAGGAAGGGACGACGCTTGAATCAGAATGTCATCCAAATAAGGTACTACAGCAATGCCCCTTGGTCTTAGCACAGCTAGAAGGGACCCTAGTACCTTTGTGAAAATCCTTGGAGCAGTGGCTAATCCGAAAGGAAGCGCCACGAACTGGTAATGCTTGTCCAGGAATGCGAACCTTAGGAACCGATGATGTTCCTTGTGGATAGGAATATGTAGATACGCATCCTTTAAATCCACCGTGGTCATGAATTGACCTTCCTGGATGGAAGGAAGAATAGTTCGAATGGTTTCCATCTTGAACGATGGAACCTTGAGAAACTTGTTTAAGATCTTGAGATCTAAGATTGGTCTGAACGTTCCCTCTTTTTTGGGAACTATGAACAGATTGGAGTAGAACCCCATCCCTTGTTCTCTTAATGGAACAGGATGAATCACTCCCATTTTTAACAGGTCTTCTACACAATGTAAGAATGCCTGTCTTTTTATGTGGTCTGAAGACAACTGAGACCTGTGGAACCTCCCCCTTGGGGGAAGCCCCTTGAATTCCAGAAGATAACCTTGGGAGACTATTTCTAGCGCCCAAGGATCCAGAACATCTCTTGCCCAAGCCTGAGCGAAGAGAGAGAGTCTGCCCCCCACCAGATCCGGTCCCGGATCGGGGGCCAACATTTCATGCTGTCTTGGTAGCAGTGGCAGGTTTCTTGGCCTGCTTTCCCTTGTTCCAGCCTTGCATTGGTCTCCAAGCTGGCTTGGCTTGAGAAGTATTACCCTCTTGCTTAGAGGACGTAGCACTTTGGGCTGGTCCGTTTCTACGAAAGGGACGAAAATTAGGTTTATTTTTTGCCTTGAAAGGCCGATCCTGAGGAAGGGCGTGGCCCTTACCCCCAGTGATATCAGAGATAATCTCTTTCAAGTCAGGGCCAAACAGCGTTTTCCCCTTGAAAGGAATGTTAAGTAGCTTGTTCTTGGAAGACGCATCAGCCGACCAAGATTTCAACCAAAGCGCTCTGCGCGCCACAATAGCAAACCCAGAATTCTTAGCCGCTAACCTAGCCAATTGCAAAGTGGCGTCTAGGGTAAAAGAATTAGCCAATTTGAGAGCATTGATTCTGTCCATAATCTCCTCATAAGGAGGAGAATCACTATCGACCGCCTTTATCAGCTCATCGAACCAGAAACATGCGGCTGTAGCGACAGGGACAACGCATGAAATTGGTTGTAGAAGGTAACCCTGCTGAACAAACATCTTTTTAAGCAAACCTTCTAATTTTTTATCCATAGGATCTTTGAAAGCACAACTATCCTCTATGGGTATAGTGGTGCGTTTGTTTAAAGTGGAAACCGCTCCCTCGACCTTGGGGACTGTCTGCCATAAGTCCTTTCTGGGGTCGACCATAGGAAACAATTTTTTAAATATGGGGGGAGGGACGAAAGGAATACCGGGCCTTTCCCATTCTTTATTAACAATGTCCGCCACCCGCTTGGGTATAGGAAAAGCTTCAGGGAGCCCCGGCACCTCTAGGAACTTGTCCATTTTACATAGTTTCTCTGGGATGACCAACTTGTCACAATCATCCAGAGTGGATAATACCTCCTTAAGCAGAATGCGGAGATGTTCCAACTTAAA
The DNA here is from genome assembly GCF_027579735.1 of Bombina bombina. Taxonomy (NCBI): domain Eukaryota; kingdom Metazoa; phylum Chordata; class Amphibia; order Anura; family Bombinatoridae; genus Bombina; species Bombina bombina. Next base: position 1,178,544,441 of record NC_069499.1, on the reverse strand, counting down.
TTTAAATGTAATCACATCAGGTTCAGCATGTTGAGAAATGTTCCCTGAATCAGTAATTTCTCCCTCAGACAAAACCTCCCTGGCCCCATCAGACTGGGTTAGGGGCCCTTCAGAAACATTATTATCAGCGTCGTCATGCTCTTCAGTATCTAAAACAGAGCAGTCGCGCTTACGCTGATAAGTGTTCATTTTGGCTAAAATGTTTTTGACAGAATTATCCATTACAGCCGTTAATTGTTGCATAGTAAGGAGTATTGGCGCGCTAGATGTACTAGGGGCCTCCTGAGTGGGCAAGACTCGTGTAGACGAAGGAGGGAATGATGCAGTACCATGCTTACTCCCCTCACTTGAGGAATCATCTTGGGCATCATTGTCATTGTCACATAAATCACATTTATTTAAATGAATAGGAATTCTGGCTTCCCCACATTCAGAACACAGTCTATCTGGTAGTTCAGACATGTTAAACAGGCATAAACTTGATAACAAAGTACAAAAAACGTTTTAAAATAAAACCGTTACTGTCACTTTAAATTTTAAACTGAACACACTTTATTACTGCAATTGCGAAAAAACATGAAGGAATTGTTCAAAATTCACCAAATTTTCACCACAGTGTCTTAAAGCCTTAAAAGTATTGCACACCAAATTTGGAAGCTTTAACCCTTAAAATAACGGAACCGGAGCCGTTTTGAACTTTAACCCCTTTACAGTCCCTGGTATCTGCTTTGCTGAGACCCAACCAAGCCCAAAGGGGAATACGATACCAAATGACGCCTTCAGAAAGTCTTTTCTAAGTATCAGAGCTCCTCTCACATGCGACTGCATGCCATGCCTCTCAAAAACAAGTGCGCAACACCGGCGCGAAAATGAGGCTCTGCCTATGCTTTGGGAAAGCCCCTAAAGAATAAGGTGTCTAAAACAGTGCCTGCCGATATTATTATATCAAAATACCCAAATAAAATGATTCCTCAAGGCTAAATATGTGTTAATAATGAATCGATTTAGCCCAGAAAAAGTCTACAGTCTTAATAAGCCCTTGTGAAGCCCTTATTTACGATCGTAATAAACATGGCTTACCGGATCCCATAGGGAAAATGACAGCTTCCAGCATTACATCGTCTTGTTAGAATGTGTCATACCTCAAGCAGCAAGAGACTGCTCACTGTTCCCCCAACTGAAGTTAATTGCTCTCAACAGTCCTGTGTGGAACAGCCATGGATTTTAGTGACGGTTGCTAAAATCATTTTCCTCATACAAACAGAAATCTTCATCTCTTTTCTGTTTCTGAGTAAATAGTACATACTAGCACTATTTCAAAATAACAAACTCTTGATTGAATAATAAAAACTACAGTTAAACACTAAAAAACTCTAAGCCATCTCCGTGGAGATGTTGCCTGTACAACGGCAAAGAGAATGACTGGGGTAGGCGGAGCCTAGGAGGGATCATGTGACCAGCTTTGCTGGGCTCTTTGCCATTTCCTGTTGGGGAAGAGAATATCCCACAAGTAAGGATGACGCCGTGGACCGGACACACCTATGTTGGAGAAACGGAAGTTGTCACATTTGAAACAAGCCAATAGTAACAATGATTAGATCTCAGATTATACAAAATTTCTAACCGCATATATCTCAGGTGTCATAAGTGAGTTTTATTTTTTCTAGAGGTGTGTTCACCCCTGTATGTATTTAATATAAAAATTAATAAATAAAAAAAATATTTTAATTTGAAAAATATAAAAGTAATTATTGAAATGACTTATAGTTAGTTGTGGTAGGTGGCGCAAACCAAGTTGCTATTCCCAATGTGTCTTACTGTAAATATGTGTGATAATATGTGGGCTCAATTTATGTTAATGTTTTGATGAGTACTATTTTATATTCTCTTATGGAAAAAAAATTATGTCGAAACTTTTTAAAAAAAAATATATATTATACTTTATTTGATTCCGGTAATTTTACCCAATAATAGTGATGCTAAAAGTACAATTAAACAAATATTATTACAAATTCCTTCAAAGTTTAAAAAATGACACCGGTGTCTCTATGTATCTATGTATAAAATGTACGTAATATATAAAAATATATGAATATATAAAAATTAAATTAAAATAATATCGTTGAAATCTTGCAATTTATACAGTTATAGGTTTATCACAAGTTGTAATTTCTAACAAAATGTTTGTAAATACAATTTAATAGTGGATAAGACAATAGTTGCTGTATAGTTCATATAGGATACTTTGTTTCAAGTTCAGCTGTGCAATTGAGATCTTATCTTAGGTAACTATATATCAAATGTAGAGGTATGTTTGTGCGATTTTTATCACACTGTAATACAAGTATACAAATTAGTACCTTGAAGTGTATCTGTTTGATATCACTTTTGTGAGATGATTGCGGTTAAATAAACGCCGCTATGCCAATAATTTGCTGGTGGCAGTTCTATATGGGCTGCTGGCGGTTAAATAAATGCCGCTTTGGTTTCCTCTTGTTAGGTGGGCTTATCTGTTTGCTGCAAGAAAATTCACTTTTATATAAATGCTTGTGTAGTTGCCGTGGCCGCTTTGTTATCTTGTCCTTTGTCGGTCAGTGACCGATCGCGCTCTTAAGGATTTCTTGGTGGGATCTTTGTTGCGGTTAGGTGCTAACCGTTTGCTGATGTTTTTTAAGTATCTCCGGTTTTTCTATTCTGTGGCTTTTCTGTCGGTCAGTGACCGATCACGATGGTATGGTTGTTGGATGACCTCCTGATGTGGAATATTTGCGTGCCTCTCCGGTCCGTTGTTCCCAGGTTTCTTTGATGTCGGTCAGTGACCGATCTGGGTACTGAAATGTGGTTGTGGGATAAGTAGAAAGTTTGTGGGATAAGTAGAACGTTTGTAGGATAAGTAGAAAAAGGAATTCTAGTTATCAATGTGATCTTTGCGGTTAAATATATTCCGTTAAGTAGGAACTTGAATATATGCCGCTAAGTAGGAACTTGAATATTTCACCAGGGTATAGCTGGTATTCTCTTTGTCTTCTCAAATCCTTTGCAGGTGTGCTCTGGTATCAACGCGTTTCGGCTGGAAAGCCTTTTTCAAGATACCAGATGTGTGGATTCAAGGCTATTTAAAGCCTCTATAATTTAGCAAAAGGCAAAAGAAGATTAGAGGACACAGAGGAAGAGGAGGTAGAACCAAAGAAAGCCACGAAAAAATCCAAATAGAACCAAAGGGCATTTTTAATCTCAGTAAAACAGCTCTCAACAATGAACAGAAATCTGTATTAAGTAAAGGACTATCCTTCGCACCAACCAATAGAATCAACAAATTTGAGACTCTAATCCATGTCAACCAGTTCACAAGGAAATTAGCACTTAAAAAATATTTTCTAAAAAATCCTTTAGAAAGCACTATTAACTATACTTCCACATACATTCATACCAATCTCAAACAGAAATCAGATTTCAACCCCACACAAGAAAAAGGTAGTGCAATAGAAATATTTGAAAAAAAAGGTAAAAGAAGATATTGAAAAAATAGATGATAAAAAAGACTTAAAATGGAATCTAACCAAAAAAGAAAATTTAGTTTTAAAAGATCTAAAAGAGAACAAAGACATAACGATTAAACAAGCTGATAAAGGTGGGGGAGTGGTTATAATGGACACTGTAAACTACCTTAATGAAGCATATAGATTATTGGGAGATGAGGCAACATATAAAAAATTGACTGGGAACCCCTTAGAATCCATGAAGAAAAACTTGGACAAAATGATACTTACAGCAAAAAACAAGGGTATTCTTAATAACCAAGAAAGTAGATTTCTAGCAATTGATCACCCAAGGACACCAGTCTTTTATTTCCTGCCCAAAATCCATAAAAGCATCACCAACCCCCCAGGCAGACCAATCATCTCAGGAATTGACTCCCTAACATACAACCTATCGCAATACACAGATTATTACCTACAGAAATATGTGAAATCTATACCATCACATCTCAAAGACACCAAACATTTTTTAAATCTAATAGAAAATTTAAAATGGGAAGATAATTACATCCTAGTCACGTGTGACGTGAGTTCTTTATATACTTGCATAGAACATCAGAAAGGTCTAGAGGCTACTCATTCCTATCTATTAAGAGATACAGAAATGTCAAAAGTACAGCAAGAATTCATATTAGATTGTATGGAGTTTATTCTAAAGAATAACTATTTCTCATTTAATGGGCATTACTATTTGCAAAAAAGGGGCACAGCCATGGGCACGAGATTCGCACCCAGTTACGCAAATTTGTTCGTAGGGCACTTTGAAGAACTATTTTTGTCCGGAACACCGTGGGGTGCGAATCTCGTGCTCTACAAAAGGTTTATTGATGATATATTCATTATCTGGAAAGGTGATGAGGAACTACTAGAACAATTCATTTCAGATTTTAACACCAATGATTTCGGATTAATATTTACATATGAATATAACAAAGTAAAAATTAATTTTCTGGATATAGAAATATCTATAATAAATAATGAAATAACTACAACCACCTTTTTTAAAAAAGTCGATGCCAACAGCTATATTGATTTTAAAAGCTGCCATCACAATAAATGGAAAAGAAACATACCAAAAGGGCAATTCTCAAGAATTAGAAGAAACTGCACACACCTTGCAGATTATGACTCACAAGCAGAGGTCTTACACAACAGATTTTTAGAGAAAGGATACCACCCTAAACAACTACTAGAAACCAACAAACTAGTTCGACAAATAGATAGGAGGTCACTACTAGAAGACAGCAATATGACTAACAAGGCAGAAAAAGATCCATATGACATTCCATTTATCACATCATTTTCTAGTCAACATAAACTAATTGAGAACATTGTAAAAAAACACTGGCACATAGCCAGAAGTGACCCCATAATAGTTTTACAGTCTAAGGACACACCACTTGAAATTCAAACAAACACATAGGCTATTTTTTAAAGATAAAGATCATAAAAACCAAGCCATCACACTAACAAACCAAGTTGATTAAATACAATAGAATTCTAAAATAAAATATATATATATTTGACAAAATTACCACTTAGTTTTACAGTCTAAGGACACACAACTTGAAATTTTAAAAATTCCTACAATATTTTTAAAAATTCATACAAGAAGGCTAATCTCCCATCCGATAATACTAATATCCACAAAAAAACAAGAAAAACATTGGCACAACACACTCATTGGATCATGATAATCTAATACGCATAGCTATATATCGATTTAACATATTAGAAGATTTTTAAAACACATGTATCTAAATATGGTCTAAAAGTACTATTTTAGATTCCATATAGTTCTTTACTATAGTTTTATATTCTCTTTTGGCCTTTCTAATTTTTATTCACCATTGGCCACGTTTTTAACTATACTTTATGGTTAAACATCCATACAACGATAAGTATAGACAAATTATTTCACTCTAATATTACGCTCTAATTACAGAAACCTTTTAACAATATCCTTTGTTATATAGAGTGATTAAAATAAACACTCTAAAAGTGATTGACATTAAGATATATAATATCTCTCTCTATTTTAAAAGTAATCATATGAAATGTTTATCGCTACATAAAGTCACCCTACTATATTATAACTAAGACCCAAGGATACCTATGTTACATAATAAAGCAGCATTTTAAATGTTCTTGACCTTTTTTTGATTTTTATGTATATCATCAATTAATGATTTAATTGCTAAATTATAGAAGCTTTAAATAGCCTTGAATCCACACATCTGGTATCTTGAAAAAGGCTGTCCAGCCGAAACGCGTTGATACCAGAGCACACCTGCAAAGGATTTGAGAAGACAAAGAGAATACCAGCTATACCCTGGTGAAATATTCAAGTTCCTACTTAGCGGCATATATACAAGTTCCTACTTAGCGGCATATATTTAACCGCAAAGATCACATTGATAACTAGAATTCCTTTTTCTACTTATCCTACAAACTTTCTACTTATCCCACAAACTTTCTACTTATCCCACAACCACATTTCAGTACCCAGATCGGTCACTGACCGACATCAAAGAAACCTGGGAACAACGGACCGGAGAGGCACGCAAATATTTCACATCAGGAGGTCATCCAACAACCATACCATCGTGATCGGTCACTGACCGACAGAAAAGCCACAGAATAGAAAAACCGGAGATACTTAAAAAACATCAGCAAACGGTTAGCACCTAACCGCAACGAAGATCCCACCAAGAAATCCTTAAGAGCGCGATCGGTCACTGACCGACAAAGGACAAGATAACAAAGCGGCCACGGCAACTACACAAGCATTTATATAAAAGTGAATTTTCTCGCAGCAAACAGATAAGCCCACCTAACAAGAGGAAACCAAAGCGGCATTTATTTAACCGCCAGCAGCCCATATAGAACTGCCACCAGCAAATTATTGGCATAGCGGCGTTTATTTAACCACAATCATCTCACAAAAGTGATATCAAACAGATACACTTCAAGGTACTAATTTGTATACTTATATTATAGTGTGATAAAAATCGCACAAACATACCTCTACATTTGATATATAGTTACCTAAGATAAGATCTCAATTGCACAGCTGAACTTGAAACAAAGTATCCTATATTAACTATACAGCAACTATTGTCTTATCCACTATTAAATTGTATTTACAAACATTTTGTTAGAAATTACAACTTGTGATAAACCTATAACTGTATAAATTGCAAGATTTCAACGATATTATTTTAATTTAATTTTTATATATTCCTATATTTTTATATATTACGTACATTTTATACATAGATACATAGAGACACCGGTGTCATTTTTTAAACTTTGAAGGAATTTGTAATAATATTTGTTTAATTGTACTTTTAGCATCACTATCATTGGGTAAATTTACCGGAATCAAATATAGTATAATATATATTTTTTTTTAAAAAGTTTCGACATCCAATTTTTTCCATAAGAGAATATAAAATAGTACTCATCAAAACATTAACATATATTGAGCCCACATATTATCACACATATTTACAGTAAGACACATTGGGAATAGCAACTTGGTTTGCGCCACCTACCACAACTAACTATAACTCTTTAAACTTTGGGATAAAGTTTACTTCAGGTGTGCTAGATTCCCCACCAGCTAGACAGTCTAACCCTACCAAACATTATTGAAATGACTGTTTCCTAAAAACGCAACATTGTTTGCTTGAAACGTGTAAATCCATGATTGTATATGCAGATAGCGTAATATTAGAGAAGTTAAAACTGTAAACGTATCAGTATGGTCCCTATTTTTTTTAAAATATAAAATATTGTAGTGCCTATATAAATATATATATATATATATAAATATACTTGTTAAAGATTGTTTGAAAAAATAATTTTTACAGACACGATATATATTAAGTGTTTGATATCATGGTCTCTTTGCATTTTTTATATAGTCACTACAATATTTTATATTTAAAAAAAATAGGGACCATACTGATACGTTTACAGTTTGAACTTCTCGAATATTATGCTATCTGCAGATACAATCATGGATTTACACGTTTCAAGCAAATAATGTTGCGTTTTTAGGAAACAGTCATTTCAATAATTACTTTTATATTTATCAAATTAAAATATTTTATTTTTTTATTTCTATATTAAATACATACAGGGATGAACCCACCTTTAGAAAAAATAAAACACACTTATGACACCTGAGATATATGCGGTTAGAAATTTCGTATAATCTGAGATCTAATCATTGTTACTATTGGTTTGTTTCAAATGTGACAACTTCCTTTTTTATAATCACAAGTGTATTTAATGATGCTAATGAAGACACTTTTATATCCATTTTATATTGCCTGAAGAAACGACCGATACTAATGGTCGAGAAACGCGTTGCAAGATCAGACTAAAGTGTTGTTTTTAACTTTATTATCCGGGAAGTTGTCGTCCTATTTTCATTCCAAGACTGTTGGATTATACCGACTTATATCCATCTACAGCTGATTTCTATAGAGCGGATCTCACTGAATCCACGGCAGACATTGGAAACTCCCTTGAACAGCTGACTATCAGGTCAGAGATTATCCTTTTTCAGTGTACTAACCACTGTTGAGTGTTAGTCTGCCTGTGGGCACCGGTCAGAGTGCGGTGCAATATTGTCCGGTAAGCCTTATTAATCCTACAGTCTATTTCTCATTTGGGAACGTATCACATTATGAGGCGCCCTTTCTCTTTTTTACTATCTGTTTAGATCTACCTACACACCGGGTATAAGTGGAGCGGCCTCCCCATTATCGTCCATTCACTGATTACGCCACACAAGGTGAAGATTTATTCAGTTCCAAAGGGAAACAGACCATGGTAAATCTACCCTGACTTTATCTTCTATCCCCAGTATTTACTAACAGCGTGCCTCTCCAGCTCCCTCTTTGGGATTTTTTACTTACTGTCCCATTAAGAGACCACTCCCCTGAATGTAGAGATTGATGACTGAGAAAATCTGCCTCCCAGTTGTTCACCCCTGTAATATAAATGGCAGAGACTAGACAAGAATTGGTTTCTGCTAGGGTAACTGTGAGTCCACCCCCCCTGATGGTTGACATCAGGCCAAGCTTAAAGAGCTCTGAAAATTGCACGGAGTTCAAGAAAATGGATTGGTAACCTCGCCTCCCAATGATCCCAAACTCTCTGTGCTCTCAGACACCCCCCATTCAACTCCCCAACCTGAGAGACTTGCATCTGTAGTGATCACAGTCCAGGCAGGATGAGCAAAAGAAGCCCCCTAAGTAATAAACTGATGATCCAGCCACCAAGTTAGAGACTGACTTGTACTGAGATTAAAAAATATCCTTTGAGACAGCTGTGTATAATATCAGCATTCAAAGCTGAAGGAGCCTCATGTAAAAACGTACAAATGGAACAAAAACCCCTAGTTTTGAAAGCTTCAAGCACTCCCTAAAGACTCTACAGTTCAGGGATGCAAACAACCTACACTAACTTTTCCTAATCCCAGTTCCTCTCCTCCATTGCTATCCCCTTGAACCCCCTTAACATGAGCCTAAGAGCCCTACTGTTTGCAGGTCACCTTCATAAGAGCTGACTACAACAGTGCAACTCTTGGCAGGGCCCTCTACCCATTTTATCCATATAAATGTTACCTTGTATATCGCCTATGTTTATAGCGCTGCGGAATCTGTTGGCACTCTACAAATAAATGATAATAATAATAATAATAATTGCATCTGAAGCTCCAATCATAAAAAATTCCATTAAAAGAGCAACCAAGGGAAACGAGAGAGACTGAAGGTTCAGACAAGCTGACACCAAATTTAACCTTCCCTGCTCTGTTAGAGAAAGACTCATGGAGATTGAAACTATTTAAAAACCCCAAAAAGTTACCTTTGTCTGAGGAACCAAAGAACTCTTTGGAAAATTGATTCTCCAACCATGTTGTTGAATAAGCAAGTCGTTGGTGTGAGATTCTGCTATAGCAAAAGATTGGAGCTTGAACCAAGATGTCGTCCTGGTATGGAAACACTGCAATAACCTGAGACCTGATCACAAACAAAAGGGCACCCAGAAACTTTGTGAATATTCTTGTAGTTGTAGCAAGACTAAATGTTAGAGCAACAAACTGAAAAAGCCTGTCCAGAAAGGCAAACATCAGAAACTGGAAATGTTCTTTGTAAATAGGAACATGAAGGTAGGCATCCTTTAAAGCTATTGTGGACATAAACTGACCTGCTGAACAAAAAGCAGAATATTCAGAATAGTTTCCATTTTGAAAGATGGAATCCTTACAAACTTGTTCAAGGCTTTCAAATCCTGAATTGGTCTGAAAGTACCTTCCCTTCTTAGGAACAATGGAGAAATTTGAATAAAATCCCATCCCGTTCCTGCAAAGGAACTGGAATAATCACTCCAGTAGCTTCCAGATCTGAGACAGAATGGAAATAAGCTTGAGCTTTACAGGATTCCTTGGAACAGTGGACAGAAAAAAAACTTCCTCTGGGAGGCCTTGTTCTGAATCCTATTTGATATCCCTCAGAAACTATATTCAGAACCGAGGGATCTAGAACAAGCTAAAACCAAGCACCTTGAAAGAGGCTTAATCTTCCCCTACCAGAAACTCTGGATTGGGGGCTGCACCTTCATACAGGGAGTGCAGAATTATTAGGCAAGTTGCATTTTTGAGGATTAATTTTATTATTGAACAACAACCATGTTCTCAATGAACCCAAAAAACTCATTAATATCAAAGCTGAATAGTTTTGGAAGTAGTTTTTAGTTTGTTTTTAGTTATAGCTATTTTAGGGGGATATCTGTGTGTGCAGGTGACTATTACTGTGCATAATTATTAGGCAACTTAACAAAAAAAAAATATATACCCATTTCAATTATTTATTTTTACCAGTGAAACCAATATAACATCTCAACATTCACAAATATACATTTCTGACATTCAAAAACAAAACAAAAACAAATCAGTGACCAATATAGCCACCTTTCTTTGCAAGGACACTCAAAAGCCTGCCATCCATGGATTCTGTCAGTGTTTTGATCTGTTCACCATCAACATTGCGTGCAGCAGCAACCACAGCCTCCCAGACACTGTTCAGAGAGGTGTACTGTTTTCCCTCCTTGTAAATCTCACATTTGATGATGGACCACAGGTTCTCAATGGGGTTCAGATCAGGTGAACAAGGAGGCCATGTCATTAGATTTTCTTCTTTTATACCCTTTCTTGCCAGCCACGCTGTGGAGTACTTGGACGCGTGTGATGGAGCATTGTCCTGCATGAAAATCATGTTTTTCTTGAAGGATGCAGACTTCTTCCTGTACCACTGCTTGAAGAAGGTGTCTTCCAGAAACTGGCAGTAGGACTGGGAGTTGAGCTTGACTCCATCCTCAACCCGAAAAGGCACCACAAGCTCATCTTTAATGATACCAGCCCAAACCAGTACTCCACCTCCACCTTGCTGGCGTCTGAGTCGGACTGGAGCTCTCTGCCCTTTACCAATCCAGCCACGGGCCCATCCATCTGGCCCATCAAGACTCACTCTCATTTCATCAGTCCATAAAACCTTAGAAAAATCAGTTTCTTGGCCCAGTCTTGACGTTTCAGCTTGTGTGTCTTGTTCAGTGGTGGTCGTCTTTCAGCCTTTCTTACCTTGGCCATGTCTCTGAGTATTGCACACCTTGTGCTTTTGGGCACTCCAGTGATGTTGCAGCTCTGAAATATGGCCAAACTGGTGGCAAGTGGCATCTTGGCAGCTGCACGCTTGACTTTTCTCAGTTCATGGGCAGTTATTTTGCGCCTTGGTTTTTCCACACGCTTCTTGCGACCCTGTTGACTATTTTGAATGAAACGCTTGATTGTTCGATGATCACGCTTCAGAAGTTTTGCAGTTTTAAGAGTGCTGCATCCCTCTGCAAGATATCTCACTATTTTTTACTTTTCTGAGCCTGTCAAGTCCTTCTTTTGACCCATTTTGCCGAAGGAAAGGAAGTTGCCTAATAATTATGCACACCTGATATAGGGTGTTGATGTCATTAGACCACACCCCTTCTCATTACAGAGATGCACATCACCTAATATGCTTAATTGGTAGTAGGCTTTCGAGCCTATACAGCTTGGAGTAAGACAACATGCATAAAGAGGATGATGTGGTCAAAATACTCATTTGCCTAATAATTCTGCACTCCCTGTATAACTTTGGTAGTAGGGATAGATTTCTTACCCTGCTTTGAATTGTTCCAGTTAGCACTAGGTCTACAGATTCTACCAGAGGTGCCTTACTGCTTTGAATTGTTCCAGTAAGCACTAGGTCTGCAGATTCTACCAAAGGTGCCTTGCTTCTGAGCAGAGGAGACAAACTTTTGTTCCCTAATTTGACAAAAGCAATGACCAGTAAGTAGTAGCAGCAGCTACATCAGCAATAGAAATAACTGGCCTGAGAATATAGCCTGTGTGTAAAAAGGCCCTTCTATGAAAATACTCAAATTTTATATCTAAATTGTCTTTAAAAGAAGTACTGTCGGGGGCGGAGCCAAGCGGAGCTCCAAGATGGTAGCTTTTAGTTAGAGCTCCGTGTGCTGGATCAGGGTTAGGGTCCTAAATCCTAAGACTAGAGCATATTATGGGGGTTATTTCAGTCCCTTAATACCCTAATACACCAAAGAGCTGTAGTGGGGCCATTAGCTGATCGCATCTGACCGGAGGAGACGAAAACAGAGGGCAAAGAACTTATCCCGGGAACCGCCATCTTTCCTCCTCCCTCGCCTACAGACAGCATCGCAGCAAGTAACAGGGAGCTTGCGGGCAGCAGCGCATCTCATCCGGACAACGCAACTAGCAATCCCTTACTGGTATATCGAGGAATCGCACAGCCCTCAGCACTACAGACGATCCGGCCAGTCAGAGTGAGTAATCCCCACACGCTCACAGTGTTCAAAGTCATATTAAATGGGCCAGACACTACCTATACAAAAAATGATGGACACTTTATTCAACTGAGGCTGAAATATAAATATCCCACCAAGATGCTAGATATTCCGGACAGGGAGAGGTTTCACAATCTAGTGTGGGCTGAATGACTTTAATATGCATAATATAGGAAATAATGGTGTATTAGGATAGCTGAACAGCGTTACAGAAGCATATCACACAGGGGCTGTATTGAAGGCCTAACCCAACCACGTGGCACCTACATCAGGTCCCCCTTATTCAATACACCGCAGATGTAACTAGACAGTAGGGGTTTATCTGGCCTTTCTCTACTGATTATCCTGGGACCGGTTCTAAGATCCTACTTGGTCTGTACTTTTGGGACTTTGGGTGACATTTAGCTCCGGAGGAGAGGCCGACTGAAATTGAAGGAGGCTTAGTTTTGGGCCTTTATTTTGAGTACTAGCCAAGCCTTTGCTTTCATCTCCATACTTAACATAAGTCTTACATTCACACTGCAAGACTGCCATCTTGTGGACAAAAGTTAAATAACAGTCCGAAAGACCCTGTTAATCTCACAGCAGATATTACAAGAAGAGGAGTGATTTAAGGACACTTTCTCCTGGCAGACAAGTAATTAAAATTGACGCCCCTCTTATTTGCTCAAGGGCCGAGAGATTGTAATGGCTTCTAGAAGACTGAATAAGTTGGAGAAAACAAACAAGAATACACCTGTCTCCTCCTTTTTTAAGCCGTCACAGGGCGACATTCCACACAGTATGTCCAAAGAGATGGAAGGAGACAAAGAACCTTCTCTGATCGCATCTGACCTGGCAGATGAAGATACCCCCCTGACAAGAGCGGACCTACGTATGCTTGTCTCCAAACAAGACATTACAAACAGCTTTGACAAATTATGGTCCAAGATAGACACTATGCATACTTCTATGAATGAAAGCTTAAGTGACATCAAAAGAGAAATTTCTGAACTCGGCACTAGAGTTGAAACCTTGGAAAATAACAGTGACAACCTAATAGAGGATGTAGAAATGGCGGTCCAGCAGGTCTCACAACAACAACAAGTGGTAGATGACTTGTTGGACAAGATTGAAGACATGGAAAACAGGGGAAGAAGAAGTAACATCCGACTGAAGGGCATCCCAGAATCAATAAAGAATGAGGACCTCCCCTCCTATCTCCATCAACTGTTCTGCGCAATCACAGGGACGGATCCCTCAACAGAAATAGAAATAGAGAGGGCCCATAGAGCCTTAAAGCCTAGGCCTAAACTTGACTCCCCTCCCAGAGATGTTATTGTGGCGTTCTTAAGGTATCCGGAAAAGGATAAAATTCTCAGAGAAGCAGCCAAGCAACCAACCTTTAAATTCAGGGGTAACATAATACACTTTTTCCAGGACTTGAGTACCAGAACTTTGCAGAGAAGGGGCACCTTACGACCCCTAACTACTCTTCTCAGAAAAAACCAAATCCAATATAGGTGGGGTTTCCCATTTGCCCTGTATATCACCAAGGACAATAAAATCCTCACAATTCGAGATGCAATTGGGATCCCAGACATCTGCGAAGCCCTGGGCCTTGAAACCCCGAACATACCAGAACCCTCGCTTTCAACAGAGACGCCTAAACCACTAAGGATACCTTTGAAATCCCAGAAGTCTCAATGGACAAGATCACCCCAAAAAAGGCAGAAAAACAGATGACAGACTCTATCTATATAATTTGGTTGGTCTCTTTGTTTCTCCCCTTCTTTTTTGCAGGTCACAGAAGAGAGTTGGAGACTACAAGATAGAAACACTGAAATCTGAACCTTAATACCAGGTCTAACTGTGGTTTCTACATTTAAAGTCCGGTATCACAGACTCTAGTTCACTTCACTTGTTGTAACCATCTCACTTATATTCAGAATATTTATCTAGTGAGAGCACATGTTCAGCCGTTAGTATTTATAGAAAAGTTTAATATTTATTTCAAGTCATTATGGCCATTTTGCACTATACTCTTTCCCCCATAATGCACTACAAGAGAAGATAGTTGGCCCTTCCCCTAGTTCCAGTTCCCCCCTAGAATCATATATGTTATTTCAGAAGGATAACTCCAGGGAAATGTTTTTTACTCCAGGTTTATGGTTATGGATTATTTTCATCAATGTTATTGACATTAACCTGTTTTTCTCTCTTTTTCAGACTCCTTCTCTTCCTCTTCCTCTTCCTCTACCTATCCCACCTCTCCCTCCCCTACAAAGACTACAGGACTTTCTGCCACAAGAGTACAAGCCAGCAAATGTTGGCAAGACAAATAGAGCTATAGATTGGGGTAAGATCTATATTTCATACACTGAACCGGAAGGTTTATGGTACACAATGAAACATTCCAAGAACTTCACACATACTCATGGCCGCATCTAATATTACCTTAGTCTCTCACAATGTGAGAGGCCTCAACTCAGAGGTTAAAAGAAGAAAGGCATTAACACAATACAAACATTTAGGGGCCAATGTAATATTTCTACAGGAAACCCACTTCATATCAGGTCACATACCAAAATATTGGGAGAGACAATTCCCCTTACATTTCCACTCTACCATTGATAAGAAAAAGAGAGGAGTGTCTATCCTGTTGCATTCCTCTTTGAATTTTAATGTCACAAACACCATTACTGATAAGGAGGGAAGATACATAATACTACGGGGTATACTTAATGAGGTGGAAGTTGTTTTCTGTAACATTTACGCTCCGAACGACCACCAGGAACAATTTTTCACCAGGTTATCTTTCCTTCTATCTAGCTGGAATGCCACCAGAATATTCCTAGCAGGAGATTTTAATGTCTCATTATATAAACAAGACTACCATCCAATGATCCAACATCCCCACAGACATCACAGACATATAAGCAAGGCTAAACATATAGTACACACTCTGGAGGGTCACAACCTATCAGACTCCTGGAAGGCCCTTTATGGCGATACATCAGATCACACTTATTTCTCCCCTGCACACCACAAATATTTTAGATTGGATTATATCTTTTTGAGCCAAATACTACTAACAAATCTTATATCCTCCTCCATTTCTCCATGCGTTTGGTCGGACCATGCAATGGTATCGATTAAGGTGGTAGGGCTACTTCCACCCAGTTCAATGAAAAACTGGACTTATGACCCCACAATTTTGAAAGACCCGCTACAGAAGGAGTCTATTCTTAAACACATGTCAGACTATTGGGAGGTCAACGTTAACTCGGTTGATAACCCCATCCAGGAGTGGGCTGCTCACAAGTCGGTTATTAGAGGACTTTTAATCCAGCTAAAATCACAACACAAACGTAAAGCAAAAACAGCAATTATGACACTTCAAGCGGAAATAACCGCTTTGGAAAAGCGTCATAAACTTACAGGCTCTAACAATATTTATAAAACTTTACAAGATAGGAGACAGACCTTAGATAAGATACTCAACGACCAATCGATTAGAGCAGGATTAAGACTGCAGGCCAAATATTTTGTCTACGCTAACAAGCCAGATAGGTTCCTGGCTAATAAAATCAAAAACAAAATCAGGGACATAACTATTCCCACACTTTACAAAATGGGTGGAGGGGTGACCTCAAACCCTATAGACATAGTCAACAGTTTTGCGGCATACTATGGAACCTTATATGATGGACGAAAAGTTAGCAACACACCACAAACCCAAACGCTGCTTGACAAATTTTTAGAAGAGGCTAATCTACCTAAGATTGACCAAAAGGACCTCGACATTCTCAGTGCTGATATCACGAGCCAAGAGGTGCTTACAGTCTTACGAGATCTAAAACCAGGGAAAGCAGCTGGCCCAGATGGCTTCCCAGGGGACTATTATAAATTATTCAAAACATCCCTTACACCCCACCTAGTTAAATTTTGTAACCACATTCTGCAGGGACAAGCCATCCCCCCCGACCTTCTGGACGCCAAGATTATAGTGATCCCCAAGCCAGGTAAAGATAAAATGTATTGCCATAATTACAGGCCAATCTCCCTGATAAACCAGGACTTAAAAATTCTAACAAAAATTTTAGCAAATCGTCTCAAACACATTCTCCCTAAGTTAATCCATCCTGACCAGGTGGGCTTTATAAAAAATAGAGAGGCCCCAGACAACATTAGAAGAATGATAGCCCTACTGGATTATGCACAAATAACAAAAACGCCTTCTCTGCTGCTCTCCTTAGACGCAGAGAAGGCGTTCGACAGAGTTGATTGGGGCTTTATGCAAGCAGTTTTAGAGAGAGTAGGGATAGGGGGCCCATTTCTAAAAGCAATTAGAGGCATATACTCTACCCCTACAGCGAGAGTGCGGGCCATGGGCCATCAATCAGATAAATTTGCTGTCCTTAATGGAACTAGGCAGGGGTGCCCCCTGTCCCCCCTGTTGTTCGCTTTATGCATTGAACCCCTCGCCCAACACATTAGAAACTCCCCAGATGTTGCAGGTATAACGGTCAAACAGAGGGAATATAAACTCACTCTATTTGCAGACGATATTTTGCTATCTTTATCCAAACCCCTGATCTCACTCCCAAATCTTTACAAAATTATTGATGTATATTCCAAAATATCCGGATACAAGGTAAATCTGGAGAAATGCGAGGCTATGCCTCTAGGAATCCCCGATCATACTAGAAAGCTAATCGAACTAAACTTTGAATTCAAGTGGGCCAAACACCATCTTCAATACTTGGGGATTAAGCTAACTAAAAGCTCATCTGATCTTTATCAAGCAAACTTTCCATCAATGTACAAATCTATTAAACAGGATTTGAGACAGTGGGGTAAACTAGGATTTTCTTGGGTGGGCAGGTTGTCCGCAGTCAAAATGACTGTTCTTCCTAGGATTTTATACTTATTTCGCACCCTCCCTGTCAAAATCCCCACGCCAGACTTAGAAGATCTTCAAAAATACACCAACAACTTCATAAGAGGTAACAAAAAAGCCCGAATAGCAACGAACACTCTTAATAGGCACAGAAGGTTGGGGGGGGTTGGGGCTCCAAATTTCAAACACTATTATCAAGCGGCTAGATTGGCGCAGACAACCCTTCTTAATGAAATGGAGGAGGATATCATCTGGACAAAAATAGAAACAGACATTATGGAAATAAAACCACGAACACGGGTGCTTTGGGACCCGAAAAACTGCTCAGGAAGAAACCACTACACCCTCCCTCTATCAGACTTTATGATCAGACAGTGGTCCACACTTACTTCAACTCTTAGATTACTACCACATAATTCGACCAAAACGCCACTAAGATGTATTATTAAACCGGAACACACCTCAATTATTAAAAAATGGGAAAACAGGGGGTTATATAGGATAGCTGATCTAATGGAGGGGGGCACAATAATTACTTACACTCAGTTACAAGAAAAAATACACCCAGCCAAACTTCACTGGTTCTTCTACCTACAAATCTCATCCATCATACTACATCATACATCTGGGGACCAGAGAGGGCCTCTTACCACTTTAGAGACTATCTGTAGCTCACCAACGAGACCTAAGAAAGCAATTTCTCGTATTTATCAAGCAATCCAGGAAACTATAGGGACCACCAAATCCCCCCTTCAAGTAAAATGGGAATTAGACCTAAATAAAGAATATGACATACATTCCTAGAATGAAATTATTTACGGGGCAGGGAAGGGGCTACTAGGAGCTGACATGCTTGAAAACGTAATTAAAACCAACTTTCGTTGGTACCTTACACCACTTATTACCTCACATGCCATCAGACACGGATCCAAACTCTGCTACAGAGGCTGCGATGTGGAAGGTTCCTATAGACACATGTGGTGGGACTGCCCTCATTCACATAGAACATGGAACAGACTATCACACTTTTTGAGCTCTCTTTTAGATAGTCCAATTACACTTTCATTAGAACAAGCACTACTGCACACTAAACTTAAGGAGTTCAATAAGCACATAAACCATTTCATAAAGATAACATGTACAGCAACTAGGGTGTGTATAGCACGCCGATGGAAGGAATCTGCCCCTACATGGGGAGAGGTTATTGTTAAAATCAGACACTACTATAACATGTCAGCACAGGCTGCCATATTACAAGACACACAGGAAACCTTCCAGAAGGTTTGGTTTTACTGGATTATGCACGACACATCAAACTCCAGAATAGAGGACAAGTGAAAGGTTAACTTCAAGGAAGCGCTCCTATTAAAGCATTGAAAGGCTCCCTCAGCCCCAATAGATACTAACTTGGAACTTACAAAGTTAGGGCAGAGATCCTGGCTAAGTCCTCCCCCATCCCCTTACCCACCCTCTTTCTCTCCATTTCTACATCATCTCTTTCTCCTTCTTTACCCTACACTTTAGGCCTAACGAAAAAATGTTTACATTGTTTTTACATGATTCAGTTTAATTATATTTGTTAGGTCCATCGCCGGACTCTGTACATGCAGATGGTCGACTAATTGTAACATCGGCATTTTTCCCTTTCCTTTTCTTTTACTCATATCTTGTTATTGTCAAAAATATACTCAATAAAAATTTATTTCAACTAAAAGAAGTACTGTCTTCCAAAGGAATAGTAGTACATTTAGCCACAGTGGAAAATACCCCATTAACCTTAGGAACTGTTTCCCACAAATTAATATTAGCAGCAAGTAAAGGATATAGCTGTTTAAACCTGGCTTAGACCATTGCCTAGAAATTATGTCAGAGACAGCACCAGGAATAGGGAAAACCTCAGGGAGATTAACAACAGTCTTAAAAACTTTTTTTAAGCGATTATAAGGATTATCATCAGACACTTTAGGATCTTTAACCCCTAAAGTAATAAAGACCTAATTTAACCTCTTATGGACCAAGGACGTATAGGGTGCGTCCTACAAAAAATGTCAGTTAGTGACCAAGGATGTACCCTGTACGTCCTCAGGGGTTTCAAGCGGTGGAAGCAATTGTGATTGCTTCCAACCTCTTTCAATGTGTTGCAGTGATGCCTCGGTATTGAGGCATCACTGTAATACCTTTTTTTTTTACACCGATACAGAGAGAGCCCCTCTGTGGCCCTCTCTGCATCGGGCATTGATGGCGCTGATCGTTGGTGGGTGGGGGCAGCAGCTGGGAGGCCGTGGGCGGCCCATCGATGTTAGTGCTTCCTGATCTGTTAGTCTACAGTTGCGCCGCAGTGTGCGGAAGCGGTGGGGGGGGCAGTTGTGTGTGTGTGTGCCGAATCGATGGTGGGGATATCTGGGACATTGGGCAAGGGATCTGGGAGGGGGAGGGAGGGCAGCTACACTACAGAAAATATGTTATTGTAATAAAAAAAAATTACACATTTTTTGGGGGGCAAACTGGGTAGTGGCATACAGCTGCCAGTACCCAAGATGGCGGCAAATAGGTAGAGGGGGGAGGGTTAGAGAGCTTTATGGGGGGATTAGGGATGTTGGGGGCTAAGAGGGGATCCAACACTGCAGAATCATTTGGAGGGGGGAAATGCTTTTTTTTTAGTACTGTTGGATTTTCTGCCAGTACTTAAGATGGCGGTGACAATTGTGAGGTGTGGGAGGGAAGAGAGCTGTTTAAGGGGGGTCAGGGAGGGTTCAGGGGGTGGGATGTGTCAGGTGGGAGGCTGATCTCTACACTAAAGCTAAAATTAACCCTACAAGCTACCTAATTAACTCCTTCAATGCTGGGCATAATACAAGTGTGGTACGCAGTGGCATTTAGCGGCCTTCTAATTACTAAAAAGCAACGCCAAAGCCATATATGTCTGCTATTTCTAAACAAAGGGTATCACAGAGAAGCTTTTACAACCATTTGTGCCATAATTGCATGAGCTGTTTGTAAATAATTTCAGTGAGAAAGCTAAAATTGTGAAAAATGTAACGATTTTTTATTTGATCGCATTTGGCGGGGAAATGGTGGCATGAAATATACCAAAATGGGCCTAGATTAATACTTTGGATTGTCTACTACACTAAAGTTAAAATTAACCCTACAAGCTTACTAATTAACCCCTTCACTGCTGGGCATAATACATGTGTGGTGCGCAGTGGCATTTAGCGGCCTTCTAATTAACAAAAAGCAATGCCAATGCCCTATAAGTCTGATACTTCTGAAGAAAGGGGGTCCCAGAGAAGAATTTACAAACATTTGTGCCATAATTGAGCTGGAGAAGGCACTTCAGCTTTTTTACAATAAGCACACCTAATAATGGTAGAAAGGTGTTCAAGGGACTAAGTTTCTTGGGTAGATTTAGGGACCAAATCAGACTGCTCCATTATAGCATATGGCAAAACAATGCAATAAACACTATAACCCCCTTAAAAAGCTCTTGAGGAATGCAAATCACTTACCCTCTCCTAAGTAGCTTTTTAAATAAGCTCACAGGTACGTGTGCTAAGCCGAACTGCAAAAACAGAATTTATGCTTACCTGATAAATTACTTTCTCCAACAGTGTGTCCGGTCCACGGCGTCATCCTTACTTGTGGGAATATCTCTTCCCCAACAGGAAATGGCAAAGAGTCCCAGCAAAGCTGTCCATATAGTCCCTCCTAGGATCCGCCCACCCCAGTCATTCGACCGACGGACAGGAGGAAAAAACAGGAGAAACTATAGGGTGCCGTGGTGACTGTAGTTAGAGAAAATAATTCATCAAACCTGATTAAAAAACCAGGGCGGGCCGTGGACCGGACACACCGTTGGAGAAAGTAATTTATCAGGTAAGCATAAATTCTGTTTTCTCCAACATTGGTGTGTCCGGTCCACGGCGTCATCCTTACTTGTGGGAACCAATACCAAAGCTTTAGGACACGGATGAAGGGAGGGAGCAAATCAGGTTACCTAAACGGAAGGCACCACGGCTTGCAAAACCTTTCTCCCAAAAATAGCCTCCGAAGAAGCAAAAGTATCAAATTTGTAAAATTTGGCAAAAGTGTGCAGTGAAGACCAAGTCGCTGCTTTACATATATGATCAACAGAAGCCTCGTTCTTGAAGGCCCATGTGGAAGCCACAGCCCTAGTGGAGTGAGCTGTGATTCTTTCAGGAGGCTGCCGTCCGGCAGTCTCGTAAGCCAATCGGATGATGCTTTTAAGCCAAAAGGAAAGAGAGGTAGAAGTCGCTTTTTGACCTCTCCTTTTACCAGAATAGACGACAAACAGAGAAGGTGTTTGTCTGAACTCTTTTGTAGCTTCTAAATAGAACTTTAGAGCACGGACTACATCTAAATTGTGTAACAAACGTTCCTTCTTTGAAACTGGATTCGGACACAAAGAAGGTACAACTATCTCCTGGTTAATATTTTTGTTAGAAACAACTTTTGGAAGAAAACCAGGCTTAGTACGCAAAACCACCTTATCTGCATGGAACACCAGATAGGGCGGAGAACACTGCAGAGCAGATAACTCAGAAACTCTTCTAGCAGAAGAAATAGCAACCAAAAACAAAACTTTCTAAGATAACAACTTAATATCTATGGAATGTAGAGGTTCAAACGGAACCCCTTGAAGAACTGAAAGAACTAGATTTAAACTCCAGGGAGGAGTCAAAGGTCTGTAAACAGGCTTGATCCTAACCAGAGCCTGAACAAATGCTTGAACATCTGGCACAGCTGCCAGTCGTTTGTGTAATAAGACAGATAAAGCAGAAATCTGTCCCTTTAGAGAACTCGCTGATAATCCTTTATCCAAACCTTCTTGTAGAAAGGAAAGGATCTTAGGAATTTTGATCTTATTCCATAAGAATCCCTTGGATTCACACCAGCAGATATATCTTTTCCATATTTTATGGTAAATTTTTCTAGTTACCGGTTTTCTGGCTTGAACTAGAGTATCTATCACAGAATCTGAAAACCCACGCTTTGATAGAATCAAGCGTTCAATTTCCAAGCCGTCAGCTGGAGGGAGACCAGATTTGGATGTTCGAATGGACCCTGTACAAGAAGATCCTGTCTCAAAGGTAGCTTCCATGGTGGAACCGATGACATATTCACCAGGTCTGCATACCAAGTCCTGCGTGGCCACGCAGGAGCTATCAAGATCACTGAGGCCCTCTCCTGCATGATCCTGGCTACCAGCCTGGGAATGAGAGGAAACGGTGGAAACACATAGGCTAGGTTGAAGGTCCAAGGCGCTACTAGTGCATCCACTAGAGTCGCCTTGGGATCCCTGGATCTGGACCCGTAGCAAGGAACCTTGAAGTTCTGACGAGACGCCATCAGATCCATGTCTGGAATGCCCCATAATTGAGTCAACTGGGCAAAGATCTCCGGGTGGAGTTCCCACTCCCCCGGATGGAATGTCTGACGACTCAGATAATCCGCCTCCCAGTTTTCCACACCTGGGATGTGGATCGCAGATAGGTGGCAGGAGTGATCCTCCTCCCATTTTATTATTTTGGTCACTTCTCTCATCGCCAGGGAACTCCTTGTTCCCCCCTGATGATTGATATAAGCAACAGTCGTCATGTTGTCTGATTGGAATCTTATGAATCTGGCCTTTGCTAGTTGAGGCCAAGCCCTGAGAGCATTGAATATCGCTCTCAGTTCCAGAATGTTTATCGGGAGAAGAGACTCTTCCTGAGACCATAGTCCCTGAGCTTTCAGGGATTCCCAGACCGCGCCCCAGCCCACTAGACTGGCGTCGGTCGTGACGATGACCCACTCTGGTCTGCGGAAGCTCATTCCCTGGGACAGGTGGTCCAGGGTTAGCCACCAACGGTGTGAGTCTCTGGTCTTCTGATCTACTTGAATCACTGGAGACAAGTCTGTATAGTCCCCATTCCACTGTTTCAGCATGCACAGTTGTAATGGTCTTAGATGAATTCGCGCAAAAGGAACTATGTCCATTGCTGCCACCATCAACCCTACTACTTCCATGCACTGAGCTACGGAAGGACGAGGAATAGAATGAAGAACTTGACAAGCGTTTAGAAGTTTTGACTTTCTGACTTCTGTCAGGAAAATCCTCATTTCTAAAGAATCTATTATTGTTCCCAAGAAAGGAACTCTTGTCGACGGAGACAGGGAACTTTTTTCTATGTTCACCTTCCATCCGTGAGATCTGAGAAAGGCCAGAACGATGTCTGTGTGAGCCTTTGCCTTTGAAAGAGACGACGCTTGTATTAGAATGTCGTCCAAGTATGGTACTACTGCAATGCCCCTTGGTCTTAGAACCGCTAGAAGGGACCCGAGTACCTTTGTGAAAATCCTTGGAGCAGTGGCTAACCCGAATGGGAGGGCCACAAACTGGTAATGTTTGTCCAGAAAGGCGAACCTTAGGAACTGATTATGTTCTTTGTGGATAGGAATATGTAGATACGCATCCTTTAGATCCACGGTAGTCATAAATTGACCTTCCTGGATTGTAGGTAGAATCGTTCGAATGGTTTCCATTTTGAACAATGGTACTCTGAGAAATTTGTTTAGGATCTTTAAATCCAGAATTGGTCTGAAAGTTCCCTCTTTTTTGGGAACTACGAACAGATTTGAGTAAAATCCCATTCCTTGTTCCGCCATTGGAACTGGGTGTATCACTCCCATCTTTAACAGGTCTTCTACACAATGTAAGAATGCCTGTCTCTTTATTTGGTTTGAGGATAAGTGAGACACGTGGAACCTTCCCCTTGGGGGTAGTTCCTTGAATTCCAGAAGATAACCCTGAGAAACTATTTCTAGTGTCCAGGGATCCTGAACATCTCTTGCCCAAGCCTGAGCAAAGAGAGAGAGTCTGCCCCCTACTAGATCCGGTCCCGGATTGGGGGCTACTCCTTCATGCTGTTTTGTTAGCAGCAGCAGGCTTCTTGGCCTGCTTACCCTTGTTCCAGCCTTGCATCGGTTTCCAGGCTGGTTTGGTTTGTGAAGCATTACCCTCTTGTTTAGAGGATGCAGAGTTAGAGGCCGGTCCGTTCCTGAAATTGCGAAAGGAACGAAAATTAGACTTATTCTTGGCTTTGAAAGGCCTATCTTGTGGGAGGGCGTGGCCCTTTCCCCCAGTGATGTCAGAAATAATCTCTTTCAATTCTGGCCCAAAGAGAGTTTTACCCTTGAAGGGGATATTAAGCAATTTAGTCTTGGAAGATACATCCGCTGACCAAGACTTTAGCCAAAGCGCTCTGCGCGCCACAATTGCAAACCCTGAATTTTTCGCCGCTAATCTAGCTAATTGCAAAGCGGCATCTAAAATAAAAGAATTAGCCAACTTGAGTGCGTGAACTCTGTCCATAACCTCCTCATACGGAGTCTCTCTACTGAGCGACTTTTCTAGTTCCTCGAACCAGAACCACGCTGCTGTAGTGACAGGAACAATGCACGAAATGGGTTGCAGGAGGTAACCTTGCTGTACAAAAATCTTTTTAAGCAAACCCTCCAATTTTTTATCCATAGGATCTTTGAAAGCACAATTATCCTCGATAGGGATAGTAGTGCGCTTGTTTAGAGTAGAAACTGCCCCCTCAACCTTAGGGACTGTCTGCCATAAGTCCTTTCTGGGGTCGACCATAGGAAATAATTTCTTAAATATAGGAGGGGGGACAAAAGGTATGCCGGGCTTCTCCCACTCCTTATTCACTATGTCCGCCACCCGCTTGGGTATAGGGAAAGCGTCGGGGTACACCGGAACCTCTAGGAACTTGTCCATCTTGCATAATTTTTCTGGAATGACCAGGTTGTCACAATCATCCAGAGTAGATAACACCTCCTTAAGCAGTGCGCGGAGATGCTCTAATTTAAATTTAAATGTCACAACATCAGGTTCAGCCTGTTGAGAAATTCTACCTGAATCTGAAATTTCCCCATCTGACAAAACCTCCCTCATGGCCCCTTCAGATTGGTGTGAGGGTATGACAGAGCAATTATCATCAGCGCCCTCCTGCTCTTCAGTGTTTAAAACAGAGCAATCGCGCTTTCTCTGATATACAGGCATTTTGGATAAAATATTTGCTATGGAGTTATCCATTACAGCCGTCAATTGTTGCATAGTAATAAGCATTGGCGCGCTAGAAGTACTAGGGGCCTCCTGCGTGGGCAAAACTGGTATAGACACAGAAGGAGATGATGTAGAACTATGTCTACTCCCTTCATCTGATGAATCATCTTGGGCAACTTTATTATCTGTGGCAGTACTGTCCTTACTTTGTTTGGACGCTATGGCACAATTATCACACAATTTTGAAGGGGGAGACACATTGACTTTCATACATATAGAACATAGCTTATCTGAAGGTGCAGACATGTTAAACAGGCTTAAACTTGTCAATAAAGTACAAAAACCGTTTTAAAACAAAAACGTTACTGTCTCTTTAAATTTTAAACAGTGCATACTTTATTACTGAATATGTGAAAAAGTATGAAGGAATTGTTCAAAAATTACCAAATTTTCACCACAGTGTCTTAAAGCATTCAACGTATTGCACACCAATTTTCAGAGCTTTAACACTTAAAATAAAGAAACCGGAGCCGGTTAAAGTTTTAACCCCTCTACAGTCCCAGCTACAGCCTTTGCTGTGACTTTACCAAACCCAGGGGGGAATACGATACCAAATGAAGCCTTCTAGGAACTTTTCCAACTACTTTAGGATCCTCACACATGCATCTGCATGTCTTGCTCTCAAAAGTAACTGCGCAGTAATGGCGCGAAAATGAGGCTCAGCCTACAACTGGGAAGGCCCTTCCTGACTGGAAAGGTGTCTAACACAGTGCCTGACGTTAAAAAACGTTCCCCAAGCTTATAAGTGTGAATTACAAGCATAAACATGTATAAAATGCCCAAATAAAGCAATCGATTTTGCCCATAAAAGTGTCTACCAGTTTTATAGCCCATATTAAGCCCTTTATTCTGTTTGAGACTAAGAAAATGGCTTACCGGTCCCCATGAGGGGAAATGACAGCCTTCCAGCATTACACAGTCTTGTTAGAAATATGGCTAGTCATACCTTAAGCAGAAAAGTCTGCTAACTGTTTCCCCCAACTGAAGTTACTTCATCTCAACAGTCCTATGTGGAAACAGCAAACGATTTTAGTTACTGTCTGCTAAAATCATCTTCCTCTCACAAACAGAACTCTTCATCTTTTTCTGTTTCAGAGTAAATAGTACATACCAGCACTATTTTAAAATAACAAACTCTTGATAGTAGAATAAAAAACTACAACTAAAACACCAAATACTCTTAACCATCTCCGTGGAGATGTTGCCTGTGCAACGGCAAAGAGAATGACTAGGGTGGGCGGAGCCTAGGAGGGACTATATGGACAGCTTTGCTGGGACTCTTTGCCATTTCCTGTTGGGGAAGAGATATTCCCACAAGTAAGGATGACGCCGTGGACCGGACACACCAATGTTGGAGAAACAAAGCAGGAAACATTAAAACATAACATCCAAAGGCAGATAACGCTCATTAGAAACAAAGAACACTTGTGAAATAAGCTAATAGCTGAAAGGACATTTAGTAAACGAAAACCTGACGTGCGCATTGCCAAGATCAAACGTATGCTAAACCGGCCGATGCACAAAAGAATTATAGACTACAGAGATGTGTGCCAACCTGGAAAGCGTTAACCCTGACGTACGAAACCACGACGCATGTAAACCTGAAGTCTGAGTCGTAAAAATTTAAACTAAGCATGCCAAAAAAGCCAAGGTGCACAAAACAGTAAGGGAATAGGATTCTGTCCCAGGCCCATATATTTTAGCAAAGATATATACAAACCATATGTAGATCCATAAAGGGAGGCAAAAGACAAGTCCCTGTGACCAATTAAGGAAGTTTTAAGAAATCTCCCATGAGGTGAAAAAAGAATAAAAAAACCATACCCCATATATACATCCCTCTGACAAGCATTGTCTCTGAGAGGAAACCAGGCATCAGACTGAAAACCCCTTTCTCTGAAGAATCAAATGAACATATTCATTCTTCAACCACCTCCAGTGGAGGCAAAGTAAAGACTGAGGTATGTGTGAGGTGGTAGGGGATTTGTGCATATTTGCCTCCTCCTAGTGGTTGTGAAGAGTAATTCCCAGGAGTAATGGATCACGGACTCTCACCACCTTTATGAAAGAAAGGGAATACAAAACACAGCGGCACATGATAAAGAAACATATATACAGTTTTTATGAATACACAAAAAAATATAGTTTAATTTCTTTCTTTTTTTAAATGGCAGAAATGTGTTACAGGGTATCACAATGGGAATTTAATAAAATAACTTATTATTTGATTGATGGATTTTGAGGCACACCAGTTTAGAATCGAATCTACTAGTTATGCTAATTACAAATATCACGTCTAACAAGTGACAAACAGGAGACAGACGTAAATCCAAATGAACTGTAAATAAAATAATTTCAAAACATTTTAATTTACTTAGAAAACAAAAAAAATGCCCCACTGAGACACTGTCCCCCTGCCTGGACTTAGCATAGGGTAAGCAGGGCATTTGCCTGGTGGGCTTCCAGTTACCTTAGTCCAGCCCACTGATATTATTTGTGTATGATGCAGCCCTGCTTCTCACTGCCTCGCTGTGTCCACTCTGTAAGCAAGTTCAGGGACAGCCTTGCCTAGGGATGCCAGTTCTCCTTCACAAAAATACTGGATAATCTGTTGATAACTGGGCATAATGCCCCACCTAACTTTTTTTCACAAATGAGAAGTAATTTTACCCATTGGCTGCCAGTAACATACAAATTAATAATTTCACCTCTTTTGCTGCCAGTAACATGTAAACAGAAGTGATTATACCCCTTAAATGCTACTCACTTCTTTCTGCTCCATATTTCTAAAGTATTTAGGTGTAGGAGACAGTTTATATTTAGCTAAACCTTGGGGACTTTAAAAACTGGACATTTATATGTCCAGTATTTTTGTCAAGATTTTACAGGGCAGCTAGCTAAAATACTACACTGTACGGTTAAATACTGGACACTAGGTAACCCTAGCCTAGCCCCATTCAGATGCCTCAGTTACTGTGACTACACCATCTGATGAGCACTAAACAGTTATTCTTTATTTAAATGTGAAATTCAAAAGCTTCTATTTTTTATTATTACATTTCACTTTTGTACTATTTAATGACAACCAATTTATAAAATACAGAGACAGAAGGATCTTACAAACATTAACTATTTTTGTAAATCTAATAAGAACTTGTCAGTTTTGGAGTATGGTTAAATAACAAATGGGGGGAAGCTGGCTGCTTTGTCTTATTTTTTGGTCCCAGTCCAGCCCTGCTGTCCCCCATCTGCCAGGACAAAAAATACCTAAATATTGACTCTTTTATATATTCTAGAGGTTCTAGGTTGCTAAGCTGCAATATAAACTGATACAATACAATTTGTAAACACTTATTAAAAAATGTGTACAGTATTAATTAGTGCATAGCTATTCTAAAATTCCATAAATCTCAATGAATTGTTTTAAATTAACATAATTCATCAGACATGTTTCACTCTAAATACTGATTAAATATTTTAGTTATATTTTTCAGCATGTGCAAACCAACAATAGTTAGAAAAAAATCAAAATGTCTCCTCTCAACTTGGTCTTTTAGCTCATTCTATCCCATTACCATTAATGTAGGTCTGCTCATATATCTCGCTGATGCTGAGAAGGTGAGCGTTCTGTTGCCGGCAGCTAGTCCATGACTCACTCCATGACAGCGCTGACTGGAAATTAAACTGGTAGCAGCTCCGGGTGAGGGGATCTTTGTCCCAGAAAGCTTCACAGTCATCACCTGAAAAAGAACATTAGAAAGCAACATTTACCATTTTAAACAGCTGTTTGTCCAAGATGAGATTAAGAAGAGTCTGAAACAAGCTGAGTTTTTTTTTAATTATTAGTATTTCAAAAAGTGAGGTCAATAGGCAGCGGATCAGACCAGTTCTACTACAACCCTACTCAGCATGTACAATACAGGTCACAGTCACTTGTCCTTTCCAGATCAGCACCTTTTATGTCTTAAAACAAAAGCATGCAGACCTGATTGAAGCCTGCAGACCAGTCCACCACCCCCTCCTCTCCAAGATCAGATTTTTTCAGCTTAGACCTGCCTGGCCACTCTAATATTTACTTACTTTTAACAGGGCAGAATCCCCATTTTTCATCTTTGCCATAGTCCACAGTTGTTGCACACCAGAGATGACCATCTTCTCGGCCAGTGCTTGTGCAGCTGTAGAACCACTGATTGTCATACTTAAAGGGGATGGCACATGGGCGCCCATTAGAATTACCTTGGATGGTGTAGATATCTGCATAAATAAAGAAATTATTGAGACAAGAGGGAAAAAACAAATGAGAGGTAAGGAAAGAAGGCAAAAGAGAAGGTTATAGTGAGATTGTGAGGAGCGAGTGAGTATGGAAGGCAAAGACAAACCGAAGAAAACACGAGAATGGGAAAGGTGAAAGTGAGAAATTATATGAGAGGGATAAAAAGGGAGTGTAAATCGAGGGAGCGTAGAAATAGGGTGAGGAAAATGAAAAGGGAAAGATAACAGGGTACTGAGAAGAAGTGGTATGCAGATAATAATGAGGGGAATAGAGGGATAACAGAAAATAAACTGAAATGAGATAGATGGAAATAAAACATAGTGAATAGACACTATATGCATATGTGATTTGTAGGTAAAGGGACTGATCCACATTCATTAAAGGTACATTAAACACTTTAAGATGGTAATATAAAAGGATAAGCTGTATAAATAAATAAAAAAACTCTGCAATATACTTTCATTATTTATTTTGTCCCTTTTTCCTGTAATTCCATTCTGAAATTGTGAGCTTTTCAGTTTCTGTTAGAAATGGAAGTGCAGAGCACTGTTATATTCCACACAGCCATTGGCTGCACACTCTAGTGACCTATTTATAACTGTCTCTAATTGGCCACAGCAGAGAAGGTAACCTAAGTTACAACATGGCAGCTACCATTGTTTTATTGACACTAAGGGGCTGATTTATTATGGCCCGTATTGTGCCTAATGCACTTGTTTCCGCGCGAGCCTTCAGGCTTGCCTGGAAACAGGAGTTAAGAAGCAGTGGTCTAAAGACCGCTGCTCCTTAACTCGTACGCCTCCTCTGAGGTGATGGACTTCAATCTGCACAATCTCATACGATCGGGTTGATTGACACCCCCTGCTAGCGGCCACGAAGCTGCAGAGGGCGGCATTGCACAAGCATTTCAACAGAACTGCTTGTGCAATGATAAATGTTGACAGCGTATTTATCATTGCTGTCGGCATTTATCGATGTCCGCCAGACACTTGATAAATTGGCCCCTAAAACTTTACACTTAATTTGTCAATATTTAAATAAAACTTTAAAAAATACATCTACCTGTTATTCACAGACTAATCTTTTCTTTGAATGCATCATTCCATGTATAATGTATATAGTGTTTAATGTCCCTTTAAGAGTTCAAATAATTCTCTAGTGAAATATATTGTTCTAATCTTGTTGTTTTCCCACAGAGCTGATTCTTTCACACCTACTTCATACTTTACTAAATCAGTTTCATAAAACAACATCAGTTTCATTTTAAACCTGTAAAGAAAAGATTCAATTAAACTGATTGTAAAGTTTTATGAATAAGTGCCCGGTTTTTAATCTTATAAACAGGGGCACTTTCATTCATTAAAACTTTACAAAGACCCTTATTTTTTTAAAATACTTACCTTTCCGTTATGGTAAACATAACGCAGATCCTCCGCCCGCAGCTCCTGCTTTCTTTAGCAGATTGATGATAAATCCAGCTTTCTCCAATCGTTGCGTTCCCCCTTTGGCGTCCAGCTTGTGAGGCACGCAACGATTGGAGGAAGCCGGATCATCATCAATATGCTAAAGCAGGAGCTCCGGGCAGAGGATTGGCGCTATGTTTAAAATAACGCAAAGATAAGTATTTTAAAAAATAATCATCTTTGTAAAGTTTAATGAATGAAAATGCCCTTGTTTTTAAGATTATTTTTAGATACCGGGCACTTATTCATTTAACTTTACAATCACTTTAAAGTGTATTTATGTAATATGAATATATATTTCTATCTGTTTTTGGTAATAGTGTTGAGAAATGTAATCTTTTCATTTCAGTAATACAGCTTGTGAAGTTGGTTCTAGACCAAAATGTGATATAGAAATTGTCTGTCAATTGAAAGGACATTTTTAAATTTCACTAATGGCAAAGCTGCCCATCTAATCATTTAGAGGTGACTGGCAGGTGACTTAAAACATTTCAATTCCCGTTGTTAACTATGCATTATGAAGGGCCAAACCCAGTGAGTATCTCCTGCAAAAAGAGCTGAGTTTGCTTGTTGATTCAGATAGAGCATGTAATTTTAAACAATTTTCCCATTTTCTTTCTTCACCAATTTTGCTTTGTTCTCTTGGTATTCTTAGTTGAAAGCTTAACCTAGGAGGTTCATATGCTAATTTCTTAGACCTTGAAGCCCACCTCTTTCAGATTGCATTTTAACAGTTTTTCACCACTAGAGGGTGTTAGTTCACGTATTTCATATAGATAACACTGTGCTTGTGCACGAGAAGTTATCTGGGAGCAGGCACTGATTGGCTAGACTGCAAGTCTGTCAAAAGAACTGAAAAAAGGGGCAGTTTGCAGAGGCTTAGATACAAGATAATCACAGAGGTTAAAAGTATATTATTATAACTGTGTTGGTTATGCAAAACTGGGAAATGGGTAATAAAGGGATTATCTATCTTTTAAAACAATAAAAATTCTGGTGTAGACTGTCCCTTTAACTATGCATTGTGCAAAGCTAACTCAGCTCTTCTTGCAGGAGATACTCACTGGGTTTGGCCCTTCATAATGCATAGTTAACAACGGGAATTGAAATGTTTTAAGTCACCTGCCAGTCACCTCTAAATGATTAGACCCCTTGTCATTTTTTCTATATATGCTCCTACAATGATTAAAGCAATCACTGTGTAGAATGTTGCAGGATACAACCAGCCTCGCTTAGAACAATAAAAATCACAACTGCAGGGAAAAAACAAACACAATAAGCAATGAAAGTACATTATAAAGTAATTTTCTACACATAACTAAACAATTTGTGGAGGATTATATTTTGTTTGAAAAGACCACTGCTACTTAACTATCATTATAGGCTTACCTGAAACTATGGGCTCCTGAAGCAACAATCAATGCTTGGTAAATGGTGCCCTATGTATGTGCTGAGATTTTTGTTAAACTGCATAGGTCTTAACAATTAATGCCACATCTGAGGCAGGTTTAGTAATCTGGGTGATAAATAATGGAGTATTATAGGTTTAGGGAAGATTTGGGTATATGGTTGAGTTTTGAAAATGTTATGGTAGGTCTGCATGGTCCCAGATTTTCTATGAGAAACCAGGGCATTACCTAATATAAAACTTTATAATATTACCACTTTGTTTAAAATAGCGTTGGACTGGATCACAGATTCTAATAATTTTGCTACTATTGATTTGGAAAGTTATTGTATTTCCCCATTCTCTTTAAAGGCTATCCTACATTGTCTGGTTAAAAATATCCCTGTTAATCTATATTCACTAATAACTATCAAAAACGTAGTTATAGCTTGGCAAAAGTTTTGCTCTATGTTAGTAAGTAGATCCTTATTTTTCGAAGTTCTTACCCATAAGAGGTAATTCCGAATTTATGCCCGGCATCCATCATAAAGCTTTTAAATGGTGGGAGGAGAATGGTCTTACATTTGTTTATCAATTATTCTCAGAAGGCCAGTATATTTTTCCACCGGATGTTCTATTTCAACTATATAGCCTACCTAGAAATGACCTGTTTGCTTATTTTCAGCTTCGCCACTATATAACAAGTCGCAATTTAGATACGGATAAAACAAGTGAGTGGTCTGAGATCAACATCTGTATCAATAATTGTGCAAGAGGTAATACCTCAATTTCTCTTATGTATGACCTGATGTTGGCCAAACAAAGCTTACCATTAATAGAGAAGCTATGTAGTGCCTGGTCTGCCTTTTTGCCTTCAATTAATCCAGATATGATTCGTCATAGTTTTCTAACATTAAATAATTGTGTGATTGGTATGAGTTGGAAGGAATCCCACATTAAACTTATCAATAATTATTACATATCACCATTTAAGATGGCACGATTTTATCCTTCTTTGGGTATCGAATTATAGGGAGGTGGGATGAGAGAGAGGTCCTCCCTACCCCCCCTATTGTTTTTTCTTCCCCTATGTTTATTTGTTTATTTCACAATATTTGTCCCGTTTTAGTATATAAACAAAAATCCTGCAGTGTATTCTTGTGCCATACATAGTAGATAAGGTTATGTATCAGTCTTAAATACAAGAAAGCTATATTGGTTAATATACAATATAATTTCTATGAACTTGTATCCATGTGTATTTTTCGTGCGTTCATGCTAAACGCCCTCACTTACTGTGTTGTATTAACAGTAAATGTGCATTACTAATTGTGTTGTTTACAATGTGGATTTATAAATAAAGCTTAAAAAAAAAACCACAACTGCAGGGAAAAAACAAACACAATTAACAATGAGCGCTGACACCACAAAGCAAATAATCCACTCCCTTGTTATTTCCCGACTTGACTACTGCAATAACCTACTCACTGGCCTTCCTCTTTCCCACCTCTCCCCCCTTCAATCCATACTAAATGCCTCTGCCAGGCTGATCCACCTCTACCGTCGCTCTGTATCTGCTGCACCTCTCTGCGAGTCCCTTCATTGGTTTCCCATTCACAGCAGAATTAAATTCAAAATTCTCACCCTTACATACAAAGATCTCACCAACGCCGCTCCCCTCTACCTATCCTCTGTAATACACAAGTATACTCCAGCCCGCCCACTAAGATCCAACAATGACCTGCTCCTTGCATCCGCGACTATCACCTCCTCTGATGCAAGACTGCAGGACTTCTGTCGTGCAGCACCTACACTCTGGGGCACTCTCCCTCGTGATGCCAGGCTTTGCCCTAATCTTTCTTCCTTTAAATGTTCCCTGAAGACTTTTCTGTTCAGGGAAGCCTACCACCCAACTCAATAATAAATTAATTTCACTTACCTAACATTTCCCTCATCTAACTCTGTATTAACATCTTTCTCAATCTTGCAGTCCTCACCTCCTGTTTCTCAACCTCCTACCCTTCTAGATTGTAAATTCCCACGGGAATAGGGCCCTCAATTCCTCCTGTATGTGTTTGTAAATTTTGCCCTGTATCTTACAAGTCTTGTATTGTATTATTTAAATGAATTGTTGGCGCAGAATATGTTGGCGCTTCATAAATAAAGTATATAATAATAATAATGAAAGTAAATTATAAAGTAATTTTCTACACATAATTAAACAACTATCATTATAGGCTCACCTAAAACTATGGGCTCCTGAAGCAGCAATCAATGCTTAGTAAATGGTGCCCAATGTGCTGAGATTTTTGTTAAACTGCATAGGTCTTAACAATTAATGCCACATCTGAGGCAGGCTTAGTAATCTGGGTGATTAATAATGGAGTATTGGTGGTTTAGGGAAGGGTTTTGGGATATGGTTGAGTTTTGAAAATGTTATGGTAGGTCTGCATGGTCCCAGATTTTCTATGAGAAACCAGGGCATATATATCCCTTTAAACGTATATATATATTTCTGAAGTCTCTCTCAGGTTTTCAGAAATAACTTCATATTTTATTCATCTTTAGAAAATCACGAAGACTTATGTTTCAGCCTCAGTAGAGAAGCCTTTGATATTTATATCCATTCCAGATACAGCCTCCTAGCATTTTGCAACATGCTCTTGGAACATTTCATTTGTAATTTTTTAAACGTAAAGGATATGCAGCTTACACATTGCCAATTACATTTAAAAAAAAAAAAGTTTTAAACAGTTCAGTATTGTTCTTTTTT
The DNA here is from genome assembly GCF_027579735.1 of Bombina bombina. NCBI lineage: Eukaryota > Metazoa > Chordata > Amphibia > Anura > Bombinatoridae > Bombina > Bombina bombina. The sequence goes on along the minus strand of NC_069499.1, from coordinate 1,178,509,059 downwards.
TAAATTCCAGTTAAGAACTAAAATGTTCAACTGTCTAGAGAATATCTCATAGAACATGAAATACACAGCTCCATTGTGGAGCTATAGAACAGAAGAAAATGATTATTTATACATAGCTAAAAAAACAGCAAAGTGATTTCTAAACTTCAGATTTTTTTATTTAAGCAAATAAAATAGCAGTCAAAGTTGATAAAGCAACAACCTAACAAGGAAACAATCAATTCAGGAAGATGCTTTTTCCCTTTAATATACATTTCCCAGTTTCCAAAGTGAAACCAGGGACTATCTAGACACAGCCTTGGACCTCTCTATTTTTTTTATTTTTTTTATGGAACATCTGAGGCTTGTATGGCATCTGGGAAATATTAGGAGGAATTGACAAATTTACTTCAGATTGTACAAGAGCTCATCAGCCCTAACTGCATGAAAAACTCCACAGCCATAAAGCATTGTTCTAAATTATTATTCAACCACAAAAATAATATTTAACTAAAATAATATCTCCAAAGATATGAACAATAAACCAACCTTACCTAGCTGTAAATATCAACTTATTTGAACTTCTTTGATCCCTGAGATGACATAATCACATTCAGAACCAAGATAAAGTCGGCTTCATACAAATTCCCTACCCAGCAGCATCTCTAATTATACCAGTGCACAAATAATCTACAGCACTGTCAGCAGATCTATCAAAAAGGGAACCTTATATTATATTGTTACGCTATCAAATTCCCTCCTTAAGATAAAAACATCTTAGACACAGAAGATCCAGCAATAAGGTCCCATAGCCACATTTAGTGTTAAATATAATAGAAACCATCCAGCTTTTAGAAAGCAAGGGAAAGATTTCAGACATTGGGTGAGTAAAGAACAAAAACATAAACGAACAGGAAGATATCCCATATTTCCTAGACTAAAGGAAGGATGTGGCTCAGATCATTTTCTACCTATCACCTTCCTTTCCGTCACCTTTGAACACTCTATCACTGCATTAAAGGGACAGTATACTATAAAAACATAAGAACTTACCTGATAAATTCATTTCTTTCATATTAGCAAGAGTCCATGAGCTAGTGATGTATGGGATATACATTCCTACCAGGAGGGGCAAAGTTTCCCAAACCTCAAAATGCCTATAAATACACCCCTCACCACACCCACAATTCAGTTTAACGAATAGCCAAGAAGTGGGGTGATAAGAAAGGAGCGAAAGCATTAAAAATAAGGAATTGGAATAATTGTGCTTTATACAAAAAAAATCATAACCACCACAAAAAGGGTGGGTCTCATGGACTCTTGCTAATATGAAAGAAATGAATTTATCAGGTAAGTTCTTACATAAATTATGTTTTCTTTCATGTAATTAGCAAGAGTCCATGAGCTAGTGACGTATGGGATAGCAGATACCCAAGATGTGGAACTTCCACGCAAGAGTCACTAGAGAGGGAAAGATAAAATAAAGACAGCCAATTCCGCTGACAAAATAATCCACAACCCAAATCAAAAGTTTTAATCGTAAAAATGAAAAAAAATGAAATTATAAGCAGAAGAAACAAACTGAAACAGCTGCCTGAAGTACTTTTCTACCAAAAACTGCTTCAGAAGAAGAGAAAACATCAAAATGGTAGAATTTAGTAAAAGTATGCAAAGAAGACTTTGCAAATCTGATCAACAGAAACTTCATTCCTAAAAGCCCAGGAAGTAGAAACTGACCTAGTAGAATGAGCCGTAATCCTTTGAGGTGGGGATTTACCCGACTCCACATAAGCATGATGAATCAAAGACTTTAACCAAGACGCCAAAGAAATGGCAGAAGCTTTCTGACCTTTCCTGGAACCAGAAAAGATAACAAATAGACTAGAAGTCTTCCTAAAATCTTTAGTAGCTTCAACATTTCAAAGCTCTTACTACATCCAAAGAATGTAAAGATCTCTCCAGAGAATTCTTAGGATTAGGACACAATGAAGGGACAACAATTTCTCTACTAATGTTGTTAGAATTCACAACCTTAGGTAAAAATTGAAATGAAGTCCGCAACACCGCCTTATCCTGATGAAAAATCAGAAAAGGAGATTCACAAGAAAGAGCAGATAACTCAGAAACTCTTCTAGCAGAAGAGATGGCCAAAAGGAACAATACTTTCCAAGAAAGTAATTTAATATACAGAGAATGCATAGGTTCAAACGGAGGAGCCTGTAAAGCCCTCAGAACCAAATTAAGACTCCAAGGAGGAGAGATTGACTTAATGACAGGCTTGATATGAACCAAAGCCTGTACAAAACAATGAATATCAGGAAGATTAGCAATCTTTCTGTGAAAAAGAACAGAAAGAGCAGAGATTTGTCCTTTCAAAGAATTTGCAGACAAACCTTTATCCAAACCATCCTGAAGAAACTGTAAAATTCTAGGAATTCTAAAAGAATGCCAGGAGAATTTATGAGAAGAACACCAAGAAATGTAAGTCTTCCAGACTCGATAATAAATCTTCCTAGACACAGATTTACGAGCCTGTAACATAGTATTAATTACTGAGTCAGAGAAACCTCTATGACTAAGAATCAAGCATTCAATTTCCATACCTTCAAATTTAATGATTTGAGATCCTGATGGAAAAATGGGCCTTGAGATAGAAGGTCTGGTCTTAACGGAAGAGTCCAAGGTTGGCAACTGGCCATCCGAATGAGATCCGCATACCAAAACCTGTGAGGCCATGCTGGAGCCACCAGCAGTACAAACGAATGTTCCATTAGAATTTTGGAAATCACTTTTGGAAGAAGAACTAGAGGCGGAAAGATATAGGCAGGATGATAATTCCAAGGAAGTGACAACGCATCCACTGCTTCCGCCTGAGGATCCCTGGATCTGGACAGATACCTGGGAAGTTTCTTGTTTAGATGAGAGGCCATCAGATCTATTTCTGGAAGTCCCCAGATTTGAACAATCTGAAAAACAGAATTTATGTTTACCTGATAAATTACTTTCTCCAACGGTGTGTCCGGTCCACGGCGTCATCCTTACTTGTGGGATATTCTCTTCCCCAACAGGAAATGGCAAAGAGCCCAGCAAAGCTGGTCACATGATCCCTCCTAGGCTCCGCCTACCCCAGTCATTCGACCGACGTTAAGGAGGAATATTTGCATAGGAGAAACCATATGATACCGTGGTGACTGTAGTTAAAGAAAATAAATTATCAGACCTGATTAAAAAACCAGGGCGGGCCGTGGACCGGACACACCGTTGGAGAAAGTAATTTATCAGGTAAACATAAATTCTGTTTTCTCCAACATAGGTGTGTCCGGTCCACGGCGTCATCCTTACTTGTGGGAACCAATACCAAAGCTTTAGGACACGGATGATGGGAGGGAGCAAATCAGGTCACCTAGATGGAAGGCACCACGGCTTGCAAAACCTTTCTCCCAAAAATAGCCTCAGAAGAAGCAAAAGTATCAAACTTGTAAAATTTGGTAAAAGTGTGCAGTGAAGACCAAGTCGCTGCCCTACATATCTGATCAACAGAAGCCTCGTTCTTGAAGGCCCATGTGGAAGCCACAGCCCTAGTGGAATGAGTTGTGATTCTTTCGGGAGGCTGCCGTCCGGCAGTCTCGTAAGCCAATCTGATGATGCTTTTAATCCAAAAAGAGAGAGAGGTAGAAGTTGCTTTTTGACCTCTCCTTTTACCGGAATAAACAACAAACAAGGAAGATGTTTGTCTAAAATCCTTTGTAGCGTCTAAATAGAATTTTAGAGCGCGAACAACATCCAAATTGTGCAACAAACGTTCCTTCTTTGAAACTGGTTTCGGGCACAGAGAAGGTACGATAATCTCCTGGTTAATGTTTTTGTTAGAAACAACTTTTGGAAGAAAACCAGGTTTAGTACGTAAAACCACCTTATCTGCATGGAACACCAGATAAGGAGGAGAACACTGCAGAGCAGATAATTCTGAAACTCTTCTAGCAGAAGAAATTGCAACCAAAAACAAAACTTTCCAAGATAATAACTTAATATCAACGGAATGTAAGGGTTCAAACGGAACCCCCTGAAGAACTGAAAGAACTAAGTTGAGACTCCAAGGAGGAGTCAAAGGTTTGTAAACAGGCTTGATTCTAACCAGAGCCTGAACAAAGGCTTGAACATCTGGCACAGCTGCCAGCTTTTTGTGAAGTAACACAGACAAGGCAGAAATCTGTCCCTTCAAGGAACTTGCAGATAATCCTTTCTCCAATCCTTCTTGAAGGAAGGATAGAATCTTAGGAATCTTAACCTTGTCCCAAGGGAATCCTTTAGATTCACACCAACAGATATATGTTTTCCAAATTTTGTGGTAAATTTTTCTAGTTAAAGGCTTTCTGGCCTGAACAAGAGTATCAATAACAGAATCTGAGAACCCTCGCTTTGATAAGATCAAGCGTTCAATCTCCAAGCAGTCAGCTGGAGTGAGACCAGATTCGGATGTTCGAACGGACCTTGAACAAGAAGGTCTCGTCTCAAAGGTAGCTTCCATGGTGGAGCCGATGACATATTCACCAGATCTGCATACCAAGTCCTGCGTGGCCACGCAGGAGCTATCAAGATCACCGACGCCCTCTCCTGAGTGATCCTGGCTACCAGCCTGGGGATGAGAGGAAACGGCGGGAATACATAAGCTAGTTTGAAGGTCCAAGGTGCTACTAGTGCATCCACTAGAGCCGCCTTGGGATCCCTGGATCTGGACCCGTAGCAAGGAACTTTGAAGTTCTGACGAGAGGCCATCAGATCCATGTCTGGAATGCCCCACAGTTGAGTGATTTGGACAAAGATTTCCGGATGGAGTTCCCACTCCCCCGGATGCAATGTCTGACGACTCAGAAAATCCGCTTCCCAATTTTCCACTCCTGGGATGTGGATTGCAGACAGGTGGCAGGAGTGAGACTCCGCCCATTGAATGATTTTGGTCACTTCTTCCATCGCCAGGGAACTCCTTGTTCCCCCCTGATGGTTGATGTACGCAACAGTTGTCATGTTGTCTGATTGAAACCGTATGAACTTGGCCCTCGCTAGCTGAGGCCAAGCCTTGAGAGCATTGAATATCGCTCTCAGTTCCAGAATATTTATCGGTAGAAGAGATTCTTCCCGAGACCAAAGACCCTGAGCTTTCAGGGATCCCCAGACCGCGCCCCAGCCCATCAGACTGGCGTCGGTCGTGACAATGACCCACTCTGGTCTGCGGAAGGTCATCCCTTGTGACAGGTTGTCCAGGGACAGCCACCAACGGAGTGAGTCTCTGGTCCTCTGATTTACTTGTATCCTCGGAGACAAGTCTGTATAGTCCCCATTCCACTGACTGAGCATGCACAGTTGTAATGGTCTTAGATGAATGCGCGCAAAAGGAACTATGTCCATTGCCGCTACCATCAAACCTATCACTTCCATGCACTGCGCTATGGAAGGAAGAGGAACGGAATGAAGTATCCGACAAGAGTCTAGAAGTCTTATTTTTCTGGCCTCTGTCAGAAAAATCCTCATTTCTAAGGAGTCTATTATTGTTCCCAAGAAGGGAACCCTTGTCGACGGAGATAGAGAACTCTTTTCCACGTTCACTTTCCATCCGTGAGATCTGAGAAAGGCCAGGACGATGTCCGTGTGAGCCTTTGCTTGAGGAAGGGACGACGCTTGAATCAGAATGTCGTCCAAGTAAGGTACTACAGCAATGCCCCTTGGTCTTAGCACAGCTAGAAGGGACCCTAGTACCTTTGTGAAAATCCTTGGAGCAGTGGCTAATCCGAAAGGAAGCGCCACGAACTGGTAATGCTTGTCCAGGAATGCGAACCTTAGGAACCGATGATGTTCCTTGTGGATAGGAATATGTAGATACGCATCCTTTAAATCCACCGTGGTCATGAATTGACCTTCCTGGATGGAAGGAAGAATTGTTCGAATGGTTTCCATCTTGAACGATGGAACCTTGAGAAACTTGTTTAAGATCTTGAGATCTAAGATTGGTCTGAACGTTCCCTCTTTTTTGGGAACTACGAACAGATTGGAGTAGAACCCCATCCCTTGTTCTCCTAATGGAACAGGATGAATCACTCCCATTGTTAACAGGTCTTCTACACAATGTAAGAATGCCTGTCTTTTTATGTGGTCTGAAGACAACTGAGACCTGTGGAACCTCCCCCTTGGGGGAAGCCCCTTGAATTCCAGAAGATAACCTTGGGAGACTATTTCTAGTGTCCAAGGATCCAGAACATCTCTTGCCCAAGCCTGAGCGAAGAGAGAGAGTCTGCCCCCCACCAGATCCGGTCCCGGATCGGGGGCCAACATTTCATGCTGTCTTGGTAGCAGTGGCAGGTTTCTTGGCCTGCTTTCCCTTGTTCCAGCCTTGCATTGGTCTCCAAGCTTGCTTGGCTTGAGAAGTATTACCCTCTTGCTTAGAGGACGTAGCACTTTGGGCTGGTCCGTTTCTACGAAAGGGACGAAAATTAGGTTTATTTTTGGCCTTGAAAGGCCGATCCTGAGGAAGGGCATGGCCCTTACCCCCAGTGATATCAGAGATAATCTCTTTCAAGTCAGGGCCAAACAGCGTTTTCCCCTTGAAAGGAATGTTAAGTAGCTTGTTCTTGGAAGACGCATCAGCTGACCAAGATTTCAACCAAAGCGCTCTGCGCGCCACAATAGCAAACCCAGAATTCTTAGCCGCTAACCTAGCCAATTGCAAAGTGGCGTCTAGGGTGAAAGAATTAGCCAATTTGAGAGCATTGATTCTGTCCATAATCTCCTCATAAGGAGGAGAATCACTATCGACCGCCTTTACCAGCTCATCGAACCAGAAACATGCGGCTGTAGCGACAGGGACAATGCATGAAATTGGTTGTAGAAGGTAACCCTGCTGAACAAACATCTTTTTAAGTAAACCTTCTAATTTTTTATCCATAGGATCTTTGAAAGCACAACTATCTTCTATGGGTATAGTGGTGCGTTTGTTTAAAGTGGAAACCGCTCCCTCGACCTTGGGGACTGTCTGCCATAAGTCCTTTCTGGGGTCGACCATAGGAAACAATTTTTTAAATATGGGGGGAGGGACGAAAGGAATACCGGGCCTTTCCCATTCTTTATTTACAATGTCCGCCACCCGCTTGGGTATAGGAAAAGCTTCTGGGAGCCCCGGGACCTCTAGGAACTTGTCCATTTTACATAGCTTCTCTGGGATGACCAAATTGTCACAATCATCCAGAGTGGATAATACCTCCTTAAGCAGAGCGCGGAGATGTTCCAACTTAAATTTAAACGTAATCACATCAGGTTCAGCTTGTTGAGAAATGTTCCCTGAATCTGTAATTTCTCCCTCAGACAAAACCTCCCTGGCCCCATCAGACTGGTTTAGGGGCCCTTCAGAACCATTATTATCAGCGTCGTCATGCTCTTCAGTATCTAAAACAGAGCAGTCGCGCTTACGCTGATAAGTGTGCATTTTGGCTAAAATGTTTTTGACAGAATTATCCATTACAGCCGTTAATTGTTGCATAGCAAGGAGTATTGGCGCGCTAGATGTACTAGGGGCCTCCTGAGTGGGCAAGGCTCGTGTAGACGAAGGAGGGAATGATGCAGTACCATGCTTACTCCCCTCACTTGAGGAATCATCTTGGGCATCATTGTCATTGTCACATAAATCACATTTATTTAAATGAGAAGGAACTCTGGCTTCCCCACATTCAGAACACAGTCTATCTGGTAGTTCAGACATGTTAAACAGGCATAAACTTGATAACAAAGTACAAAAAACGTTTTAAAATAAAACCGTTACTGTCACTTTAAATTTTAAACTGAACACACTTTATTACTGCAATTGCGAAAAAATATGAAGGAATTGTTCAAAATTCACCAAAATTTCACCACAGTGTCTTAAAGCCTTAAAAGTATTGCACACCAAATTTGGAAGCTTTAACCCTTAAAATAACGGAACCGGAGCCGTTTTTAACTTTAACCCCTTTACAGTCCCTGGTATCTGCTTTGCTGAGACCCAACCAAGCCCAAAGGGGAATACGATACCAAATGACGCCTTCAGAAAGTCTTTTCTATGTATCAGAGCTCCTCACACATGCGACTGCATGTCATGCCTCTCAAAAACAAGTGCGCAACACCGGCGCGAAAATGAGGCTCTGCCTATGATTTGGGAAAGCCCCTAAAGAATAAGGTGTCTAAAAAAGTGCCTGCCGATATAATCTTATCAAAATACCCAGATTAAATGATTCCTCAAGGCTAAATATGTGTTAATAATGAATCGATTTAGCCCAGAAAAAGTCTACAGTCTTAATAAGCCCTTGTGAAGCCCTTATTTACTATCTTAATAAACATGGCTTACCGGATCCCATAGGGAAAATGACAGCTTCCAGCATTACATCGTCTTGTTAGAATGTGTCATACCTCAAGCAGCAAGAGACTGCTCACTGTTCCCCCAACTGAAGTTAATTCCTCTCAACAGTCCTGTGTGGAACAGCCATGGATTTTAGTAACGGTTGCTAAAATCATTTTCCTCATACAAACAGAAATCTTCATCTCTTTTCTGTTTCTGAGTAAATAGTACATACCAGCACTATTTTAAAATAACAAACTCTTGATTGAATAATAAAAACTACAGTTAAACACTAAAAAACTCTAAGCCATCTCCGTGGAGATGTTGCCTGTACAACGGCAAAGAGAATGACTGGGGTAGGCGGAGCCTAGGAGGGATCATGTGACCAGCTTTGCTGGGCTCTTTGCCATTTCCTGTTGGGGAAGAGAATATCCCACAAGTAAGGATGACGCCGTGGACCGGACACACCTATGTTGGAGAAAAATACCTCTGGATGAAGAGACCATTTGCCCGGATGTAACGTCTGGCGACTGAGATAATCCGCTTATGAGAAGTTTTAAGACCTTTTACGCTTACTGGAAGGAGGAATAACAGACAGAGCCTTCCTAATAGATTTAGAAACAAATTCTTTTACATTAACAGGGACATCCTGAACATTAGATGTTGAAGGAACAACAACAGGTAATGGATTATTACTAATGGAAACACAATCTGCATTAGAAAGTTTATCATGACAGTTATCACAAACTACAGCCGGAGGAACAGTTACCAAAAGTTTACAACAAATGCACTTAACTTTGGTAGAACCAGCATCAGGCAGCGTCTTTCCAGAAGTAGATTCTGATCCAGGGTCAGGTTGAGACATCTTGCAATATGTAATAGAAAAAACAACATATAAAGCAAAATTATTAAATTCCTTAAATGACAGTTTCAGGAATGGGAAAAAAATGCCAAATGAACAAGCCTCTAGCAACCAGAAGCAATGAAAAATGAGACTGAAATAATGTGAAAAAAGGTGGAGACAAGAATGACGCCCACATTTTTTAGTGCCAAGAATGACGCCCACATTATTGCCGCCAAGTACAACGCCCACATTTTTTGGCGCCAAGTATGACGCCACATCCTGTGACGCCGAAAAAAACAACGCCCACATATTTGGCGCAAAAAAAACGTCTGAATACATATACGTCAAAATATGACGCAACCATAACAAACTTCCGGCGTCAATTAGGGCGCCGGAAATGACAACATTTTTGCGCCAAAAAAGTCTGAGCCAAGAATGACGCAATAAATTGTAGCATTTTCAGCCCCCGCGAGCCTAACAGCCCACAGGGAAAAAAGTCAATTGAAATTTTTTAAGGTAAGAAAAAAATATTTAATGCATTATCCCAAATAATGAAACTGACTGTCTGAAATAAGGAATACTGATTATCCTGAATCATGGCAAATATAAGTTTAAACACATATATTTAGAACTTTACAAATAAAGTGCCCAACCATAGCTTAAGAGTGTCATAATAAAATAAGACTTACTTACCCAAAGACACTCATCCACATATAGTAGATAGCCAAACCAGTACTGAAACAAGAATCAGTAGAGGTAATGGTATATAAGATAAACTAAAACACACAGTAGAACTATTCAGCGCTAGGTTCTAAAGTTACATTCAGTAGATTGCAAAAAATCAATAGTGGTATATAATAATAATAAGACAAATGGATCTTTCAAAAGGTGTATAAAAGAAATAAGTTCTCCACAAGTGGATATCTTCAAAGTCAGTATTATATCAAAAAATACCTTTTAGGTCTCAAAACATAAATGTATGTTACTTTTGGAATGAATAGTGCTGTCAATTTCCAAAGTTTTTCCTTTTTTGTTGTTCCTCTCCTTGCTGCTCCTTTTAAATCTCCTCTTTCTCAGGTGATTGTAGGATCCAAAACCCAGATATGTTACCAAAAAACAAAGCGCAAAAAAAGAGGATTCAAGTGTAGTTATAAGGCACCAGATATAGCGCAATATATATGGATCTACTCACCAGATTTATGAAGTAAAATGCCTTTATTTGTATTACAACAGTGGTAAAAACAATTCTGCGTCCGTACACAGCACCCGGCAAAAACAGCTGATGGCTGGAAGATGTTAATTGACAGGATACAACCTGCGGCAGGATTTCCGGAATACCCGCCCTCAGTCAAACAGCTCTGCTCCTGGGTGCTCCAGACAAATGTGCAAACCCCAACGCGTTTCCCCCGGTACTCACCAGGCTTTATCAAGGGGATATAGTCCAGATACAACTGATGTCGGGTTGTTGGAAATTTTGCAACTTATACCCGTATGTGTTAGGTCCGCCCCCCTTACAGGGGCCTGGTCTTCTCCTTGTTTCCGGATGGGTCAATATCTAAAATAACGTTCTCTACTAGTCCATCATTATAATAATAGTTTACACTTCATTTACAATTCATACACATATTTAAAAATTAATGAAACACTCAAAATTATACAAAATAAACTGTAGTATATAAAAAGATAATATATAAAAAGGAACCATAATTCATCTATTTACATTTTTGCAAATTAATTCATAAAATACCTTTATAATTTATACTACCGAAATCAGCCTATTTAAAGAATTTTTAGCCTTAAAAGTCTCCCCGCCCCACAAAGGGGCTCGACCTTCAAGCTTGTCAACAGATTGGTGTTTCGTATTTTTGGATGTAAACATATCACGCCAGTGGCTATACTTTCTTAGTGGTGAGTCTCTATTACAATGCTCCTCCTGACTATACTTATTCTCTACACGGCTTCTCCAATGTTATAGATTATTATGCTTTCTACACAGCCCGACAAACAGACCAATGTTTCACTCCACACTTTTTATAGACAAGAAATTAATGGGCGTTATTTTCAAAATAATGGCCCTATATTACGATGCTTATTTTTACTGAGATAGATGTGAGTTATCTATCATTTGTAATAGCTACACTATGATTTGATACATAATTAACTACATATATAATTAATACTTATTATAGTATATTTACAAAGAGCTGATACATAAAATTTATTTAGTAAAGAACAAATAAATAATTTAAAAAACTTTTTTTAATATATATAGAAATTCCTAAAATACTAATGGCTTTTTTAAAAACCATAGTTTAAAAATTGATTTAAAACATTTTATGCTATCAATAAAAATTATATCCTAAAAATGCATTTTTGGGGGAGGATAATAAATGATCCTAAAAGATTCATATCAACATTTACATATACGCAGCCACAATTACTTGTATTTTTAGAGAGGCAGGGTCACTCTTGTGGTAATCAAAAAAGTGTTTTGCCACATTATGTTTAAGTAATTTTTCTTTTATATTATATACATGTTCATAGGCTCTGCGTCTTATTTGGCGTTTGGTGCGGCCTACATACATTAGGCCACACCCACACTGTAACAGATAGACTACGTATGTTGTTTCACAGTTGCTTTTAACTTCAATTTCATACTTGTCTGTTCCACTTGAGTTACTAAAAAGTTTTGATTTATTTATGTGAGGACACATAGTACATCTAGATTTAAAACACCTCATTGTTCCCTTCCAAGTGCTGAGCCAAGTTTTCTTGGGTTCACTTGTATTGTTTATTTCACATCGTAGCTTACTAGGGGCTAAAATATTTTTTAGGCTCATGCCTTTTTTATAAGATATATTAGCCTTTTCTTGAAGATGTGGTCCTAAAAGAGGGTCTGCCTTTAATATTGGCCAGTGTTTGTTTATAATGCTTTTTATGGACCCTGCTCCTTCATTAAATGTTGTTGTAAATCTTATACAATCATCATAAGCGGTCTTTCTTGGAGGTCCAGCTTTTTTAGGGGAAATTAGTAGTTTTCTATCCTTTGTACTGGCTTTTTCCCTCGTTTCCCTAATTTTGTTTAAGTCATACCCTTTAGCTAAAAATTTATTCTCTAAAATATCAGCTTCCTCTTCATAATTTTGTGAATATGTACAATTTCTTCTTATCCTTAAAAACTGACTATATGGTACGTTATTAATCCAACATTTTTTATGTGCGCTAGTGGCTTCAATATATCCATTCCTTTCTGTTGGTTTTCTATCATTTTTAACACAAATGGTTTTCTCTTTTTTAAAATTTTCACTGCTAAAAAGAACTAAATCTAAAAATTCTATTGCTACCTGGGATGTTTGTTTTGTAAATTTTAAGTTGTATGTATTAATGTTCATATAGGAAACAAACTCATCCATTTTAGAATCATCACCTTGCCATAAAATAATAATATCATCTATGTATCGACCGTATTTATGGATGTTTTCCAAAAATGGATTGTTATTCCATATGTATTCTTCCTCATAGGCATTAACATACAGATTGGCATAGGATGGGGCAAAAGTTGTCCCCATCGCTGTGCCATGAATCTGTAAGTAATGCTTCCCCTCAAATAAAAAGTAATTGTGACTTAAAACAAATGTGATACTATCTAGTAAAAACTTAGCATGACTATCTGGGATGTTCCATTTATCAAATTCTTTTTTAATTGCCTGTACACCCTTCTGATGTGGAATTGATGTATATAATGTGGATACATCGCATTTTATCCAACTCATATTGTCTTCCCATTTGGTTCCCTCAAACATACGTATGACCGCTTGGGTATCTTTTATATAAGCTCTTGTGTTCTTTACTATCGGTTGTAAGTAGTAATCAATGTATTTTGATAAATTATCACACAAGGACCCGATACCTGACACAATGGGCCTGCCAGGGGGACATATCGGGTCCTTGTGGATTTTTGGTAGATGGTAAAACACAGCCAAATTTGGTTGTGTTGTGAATAAAAATTTGTATTCATCATTGTTGATGATAGTATCATTTTTAGCAGTTTTTAATAGTATTCCCAAATCTTTAATATACTGTTCTGTTGGATCTTTCATAACTACATATGTGTTTTTATCTTCAAGTAAATTGAATGCTTCCTTCAGGTAATCCCTCTTATTCTGGATCACTATTCCGCCACCCTTGTCTGCTGAGCGTATAATTATATTATTGTCTTGTGACAGTTTTTTGAGTGATTTTCTTTCTAAGATAGTTAAGTTATCATTATGTTTAGAAATGAAAGAATCTTCCTTTTCAAAGACTTTATCTATGTCTCTTAGTACACATTTGGAAAACATTGAAATTTGGTCACCCTGAAACCCTACAGGGTTGAAAGTTGATCTAGCTTTAAAATCTGAATGATTAATTTCTACATTTGAATCATGTACAGATAAATTTAAAAGTTCTTCCTCCTCAGACTCACTATTTACATTAGGAGTCGCTCCTATTGAGTCCATATTTTCCCTTTCTAAGGTTTTTAAAGTCTGAAGTGTATTAAGATCTGTATATTCTAGATGTTTAGTTTGTTCTTTCGGTCTATTTATATGGTTTTTTTAAAAATACCGTTTCAAAGTTAGTTTTCTGATAAACTTGTGAACATCTATAAACATTTCTAACTTATTTGGTTTCGTCTTTTGGGCAAACTTTAATCCTTTGTTCAATAAACGAATATCATTTTCATTAGGAATAAGAATATCCAAAGTAGAATTGTGACTCTGGATAAGGAGTTAATAATTAAGAAACAACAGAAGCTAGTGAGGGACATGACAGATTATAAAGAGAATAAAGTATATACATACCAGAAGACAACTAGGAACATACAATTAGGCAACATTTATCCGTCTAATGGTATATATCAAAAGACGCCCAAAAGACGAAACCAAATATGTTAGAAATGTTTATAGATGTTCACAAGTTTATCAGAAAACTAACTTTGAAACGGTATTTTTTTAAAAAAACATATAAATAGACCGAAAGAACAAACTAAACATCTAGAATATACAGATCTTAATACACTTCAGACTTTAAAAACCTTAGAAAGGGAAAATATGGACTCAATAGGAGCGACTCCTAATGTAAATAGTGAGTCTGAGGAGGAAGAACTTTTAAATTTATCTGTACATGATTCAAATGTAGAAATTAATCATTCAGATTTTAAAGCTAGATCAACTTTCAACCCTGTAGGGTTTCAGGGTGACCAAATTTCAATGTTTTCCAAATGTGTACTAAGAGACATAGATAAAGTCTTTGAAAAGGAAGATTCTTTCATTTCTAAACATAATGATAACTTAACTATCTTAGAAAGAAAATCACTCAAAAAACTGTCACAAGACAATAATATAATTATACGCTCAGCAGACAAGGGTATTCTGAATAGTGATCCAGAATAAGAGGGATTACCTGAAGGAAGCATTCAATTTACTTGAAGATAAAAACACATATGTAGTTATCAAAGATCCAACAGAACAGTATATTAAAGATTTGGGAATACTATTAAAAACTGCTAAAAATGATACTATCATCAACAATGATGAATACAAATTTTTATTCACAACACATCCAAATTTGGCTGTGTTTTACCGTCTACCAAAAATCCACAAGGACCCGATATGTCCCCCTGGCAGGCCCATTGTGTCAGGTATCGGGTCCTTGTGTGATAATTTATCAAAATACATTGATTACTACTTACAACCGATAGTAAAGAACACAAGAGCTTATATAAAAGATACCCAAGCGGTCATACGTATGTTTGAGGGAACCAAATGGGAAGACAATATGAGTTGGATAAAATGCGATGTATCCACATTATATACATCAATTCCACATCAGAAGGGTGTACAGGCAATTAAAAAAGAATTTGATAAATGGAACATCCCAGATAGTCATGCTAAGTTTTTACTAGATAGTATCACATTTGTTTTAAGTCACAATTACTTTTTATTTGAGGGGAAGCATTACTTACAGATTCATGGCACAGCGATGGGGACAACTTTTGCCCCATCCTATGCCAATCTGTATGTTAATGCCTATGAGGAAGAATACATATGGAATAACAATCCATTTTTGGAAAACATCCATAAATACGGTCGATACATAGATGATATTATTATTTTATGGCAAGGTGATGATTCTAAAATGGATGAGTTTGTTTCCTATATGAACATTAATACATACAACTTAAAATTTACAAAACAAACATCCCAGGTAGCAATAGAATTTTTAGATTTAGTTCTTTTTAGCAGTGAAAATTTTAAAAAAGAGAAAACCATTTGTGTTAAAAATGATAGAAAACCAACAGAAAGGAATGGATATATTGAAGCCACTAGCGCACATAAAAAATGTTGGATTAATAACGTACCATATAGTCAGTTTTTAAGGATAAGAAGAAATTGTACATATTCACAAAATTATGAAGAGGAAGCTGATATTTTAGAGAATAAATTTTTAGCTAAAGGGTATGACTTAAACAAAATTAGGGAAGCGAGGGAAAAAGCCAGTACAAAGGATAGAAAACTACTAATTTCCCCTAAAAAAGCTGGACCTCCAAGAAAGACCGCTTATGATGATTGTATAAGATTTACAACAACATTTAATGAAGGAGCAGGGTCCATAAAAAGCATTATAAACAAACACTGGCCAATATTAAAGGCAGACCCTCTTTTAGGACCACATCTTCAAGAAAAGGCTAATATATCTTATAAAAAAGGCATGAGCCTAAAAAATATTTTAGCCCCTAGTAAGCTACGATGTGAAATAAACAATACAAGTGAACCCAAGAAAACTTGGCTCAGCACTTGGAAGGGAACAATGAGGTGTTTTAAATCTAGATGTACTATGTGTCCTCACATAAATAAATCAAAACTTTTTAGTAACTCAAGTGGAACAGACAAGTATGAAATTGAAGTTAAAAGCAACTGTGAAACAACATACGTAGTCTATCTGTTACAGTGTGGGTGTGGCCTAATGTATGTAGGCCGCACCAAACGCCAAATAAGACGCAGAGCCTATGAACATGTATATAATATAAAAGAAAAATTACTTAAACATAATGTGGCAAAACACTTTTTTGATTACCACAAGAGTGACCCTGCCTCTCTAAAAATACAAGTAATTGGGTGGATTCCGCCAACTAAACACAATAGACTATTGGAGTTAAGAAAACTTGAAACCTACTGGATATATAAATTGAAGACGTTACATCCTTTAGGTCTAAACATCGATATCGATGTGGCTGCGTATATGTAAATGTTGATATGAATCTTTTAGGATCATTTATTATCCTCCCCCAAAAATGCATTTTTAGGATATAATTTTTATTGATAGCATAAAATGTTTTAAATCAATTTTTAAACTATGGTTTTTAAAAAAGCCATTAGTATTTTAGGAATTTCTATATATATATAAAAAAAGTTTTTTAAATTATTTATTTGATCTTTACTAAAGAAATTTTATGTATCAGCTCTTTGTAAATATACTATAATAAGTATTAATTATATATGTAGTTAATTATGTATCAAATCATAGTGTAGCTATTACAAATGATAGATAACTCACATCTATCTCAGTAAAAATAAGCATTGTAATATAGGGCCATTATTTTGAAAATAACGCAGATTAATTTCTTGTCTATAAAAAGTGTGGAGTGAAACATTGGTCTGTTTGTCGGGCTGTGTAGAAAGCATAATAATCTATAACATTGGAGAAGCCGTGTAGAGAATAAGTATAGTCAGGAGGAGCATTGTAATAGAGACTCACCACTAAGAAAGTATAGCCACTGGCGTGATATGTTTACATCCAAAAATACGAAACACCAATCTGTTGACAAGCTTGAAGGTCGAGCCCCTTTGTGGGGCGGGGAGACTTTTAAGGCTAAAAATTCTTTAAATAGGCTGATTTCGGTAGTATAAATTATAAAGGTATTTTATGAATTAATTTGCAAAAATGTAAATAGATGAATTATGGTTCGTTTTTATATATTATCTTTTTATATACTACAGTTTATTTTGTATAATTTTGAGTGTTTCATTAATTTTTAAATATGTGTATGAATTGTAAATGAAGTGTAAACTATTATTATAATGATGGACTAGTAGAGAACGTTATTTTAGATATTGACCAATCCGGAAACAAGGAGAAGACCAGGCCCCTGTAAGGGGGGCGGACCTAACACATACGGGTATAAGTTGCAAAATTTCCAACAACCCGACATCAGTTGTATCTGGACTATATCCCCTTGATAAAGCCCGGCGAGTACCGGGGGAAACGCGTTGGGGTTTGCACATTTGTCTGGAGCACCCAGGAGCAGAGCTGTTTGACTGAGGGCGGGTATTCCGGAAATCCTGCCGCAGGTTGTATCCTGTCAATTAACATCTTCCAGCCATCAGCTGTTTTTGCCGGGTGCTGTGTACGGACGCAGAATTGTTTTTACCACTGTTGTAATACAAATAAAGGCATTTTACTTCATAAATCTGGTGAGTAGATCCATATATATTGTGCTATATCTGGTGCCTTATAACTACACTTGAATCCTCTTTTTTTGCGCTTTGTTTTTTGGTAACATATAATGGTATATAAGAGTGTATTGTCGATCTGAAAAGGGACCAATAACAGAGAACCTATCAAATAGATCCCCTAGAGGAAGACCATTGTATTCAAATAGGCAATACTCTCTTCACATCCCTCTGACATTCACTGCACTCTGAGAGGAAAACCGGGCTCCAGCCTGCTGCGAAGCGCATATCAATGTAGAATCTAGCACAAACTTACTTCACCACCTCCATGGGAGGCAAAGTTTGTAAAACTGAATTGTGGGTGTGGTGAGGGGTGTATTTATAGGCATTTTGAGGTTTGGGAAACTTTGCCCCTCCTGGTAGGAATGTATATCCCATACGTCACTAGCTCATGGACTCTTGCTAATTACATGAAAGAAATTGATTTTCCCTTAATGTGTTTCCAATTACTTTTTTTTTTACCAGCTGCAGAGTATAAAATGTATGAGATTTGCTTTTTTAAGGCTTATTTGTGTATAGGAAAACAGAATTTATGTTTACCTGATAAATTACTTTCTCCAACGGTGTGTCCGGTCCACGGCGTCATCCTTACTTGTGGGATATTCTCTTCCCCAACAGGAAATGGCAAAGAGCCCAGCAAAGCTGGTCACATGATCCCTCCTAGGCTCCGCCTTCCCCAGTCATTCGACCGACGTAAAGGAGGAATATTTGCATAGGAGAAATCATATGATACCGTGGTGACTGTAGTTAGAGAAAATAAATCATCAGACCTGATTAAAAAACCAGGGCGGGCCGTGGACCGGACACACCGTTGGAGAAAGTAATTTATCAGGTAAACATAAATTCTGTTTTCTCCAACATAGGTGTGTCCGGTCCACGGCGTCATCCTTACTTGTGGGAACCAATACCAAAGCTTTAGGACACGGATGATGGGAGGGAGCAAATCAGGTCACCTAGATGGAAGGCACCACGGCTTGCAAAACCTTTCTCCCAAAAATAGCCTCAGAAGAAGCAAAAGTATCAAATTTGTAAAATTTGGTAAAAGTGTGCAGTGAAGACCAAGTCGCTGCCTTACATATCTGATCAACAGAAGCCTCGTTCTTGAAGGCCCATGTGGAAGCCACGGCCCTAGTGGAATGAGCTGTGATTCTTTCAGGAGGCTGC
This sequence comes from Bombina bombina, assembly GCF_027579735.1. Classification (NCBI taxonomy): domain Eukaryota; kingdom Metazoa; phylum Chordata; class Amphibia; order Anura; family Bombinatoridae; genus Bombina; species Bombina bombina. Next base: position 1,178,490,164 of record NC_069499.1, on the reverse strand, counting down.
CGTCCGGCAGTCTCATAAGCCAATCTGATGATGCTTTTAAGCCAAAAAGAGAGAGAGGTAGAAGTTGCCTTTTGACCTCTCCTTTTACCAGAATAAACAACAAACAAGGAAGATGTTTGTCTGAAATCCTTTGTAGCCTCTAAATAGAATTTTAGAGCACGAACTACATCCAAATTGTGCAACAAACGTTCCTTCTTTGAAACTGGATTCGGACACAAAGAAGGCACGACTATCTCCTGGTTAATATTTTTGTTAGAAACAACTTTCGGAAGAAAACCAGGTTTAGTACGCAAAACCACCTTATCTGCATGGAACACCAGATAAGGAGGAGAACACTGCAGAGCAGATAACTCTGAAACTCTTCTAGCAGAAGAAATTGCAACCAAAAACAAAACTTTCCAAGATAATAACTTGATATCAACGGAATGTAGGGGTTCAAACGGAACCCCCTGAAGAACTGAAAGAACTAAATTGAGACTCCAAGGAGGAGTCAAAGGTTTGTAAACAGGCTTGATTCTAACCAGAGCCTGAACAAAAGCTTGAACATCTGGCACAGCCGCCAGCTTTTTGTGAAGTAAAACAGATAAAGCAGAAATCTGTCCCTTCAAAGAACTTGCAGATAATCCTTTCTCCAAACCTTCTTGAAGAAAGGATAGAATCTTAGGAATTTTTATCTTGTTCCATGGGAATCCTTTAGATTCACACCAACAGATATATTTTTTCCATATTTTATGGTAGATTTTTCTAGTTACAGGCTTTCTAGCCTGAACAAGAGTATCAATGACAGAATCTGAGAACCCTCGTTTTGATAAAATCAAGCGTTCAATCTCCAAGCAGTCAGTTGGAGTGAGGCCAGATTCGGATGTTCGAACGGACCTTGAATAAGAAGGTCCTGTCTCAAAGGTAGCTTCCACGGTAGAGCCGATGACATATTCACCAGATCTGCATACCAAGTCCTGCGTGGCCACGCAGGAGCTATCAAGATCACCGATACCCTCTCCTGTTTGATCCTGGCTACCAGCCTGGGAATGAGAGGAAACGGTGGGAACACATAAGCTAGGTTGAAGCTCCAAGGTGCTACTAGTGCATCCACTAGAGTCGCCTTGGGATCCCTGGATCTGGACCCGTAGCAAGGAACCTTGAAGTTCTGACGAGACGCCATCAGATCCATGTCTGGAATGCCCCACAATTGAATTATTTGGGCAAAGATTTCCGGATGGAGTTCCCACTCCCCCGGATGAAATGTCTGACGACTCAGAAAATCCGCTTCCCAATTTTCCACTCCTGGGATGTGGATTGCAGACAAGTGGCAGGAGTGAGTCTCCGCCCATTGAATTATTTTGGTCACTTCTTCCATCGCCAGGGAACTCCTTGTTCCCCCCTGATGGTTGATATACGCAACAGTCGTCATGTTGTCTGATTGAAACCGTATGAATTTGGCCTTTGCTAGCTGAGGCCAAGCCTTGAGAGCATTGAATATCGCTCTCAGTTCCAGAATATTTATCGGGAGAAGAGATTCTTCCCGAGACCAAAGACCCTGAGCTTTCAGGGGTTCCCAGACCGCGCCCCAGCCCACCAGACTGGCGTTGGTCGTGACAATGACCCACTCTGGTCTGCGGAAGCTCATCCCTTGTGACAGGTTGTCCAGGGTCAGCCACCAACGGAGTGAATCTCTGGTCCTCTGATCTACTTGTATCGTCGGAGACAAGTCTGTATAATCCCCATTCCACTGACTGAGCATGCACAGTTGTAATGGTCTTAGATGAATTCGCGCAAAAGGAACTATGTCCATTGCCGCGACCATCAAACCTATTACTTCCATGCACTGCGCTATGGAAGGAAGAAGAACAGAATGAAGTACTTGACAAGAGCTTAGAAGTTTTGATTTTCTGGCCTCTGTCAGAAAAATCCTCATTTCTAAGGAGTCTATTATTGTTCCCAAGAAGGGAACTCTTGTTGACGGAGATAGAGAACTTTTTTCTACGTTCACTTTCCACCCGTGAGATCTGAGAAAGGCCAGGACAATGTCCGTATGAGCCTTTGCTTGTGGTAGAGACGACGCTTGAATCAGTATGTCGTCCAAGTAAGGTACTACTGCAATGCCCCTTGGTCTTAGCACCGCTAGAAGGGACCCTAGTACCTTTGTGAAAATTCTTGGAGCAGTGGCTAATCCGAATGGAAGTGCCACAAACTGGTAATGCTTGTCCAGAAAGGCGAACCTTAGAAACCGATGATGTTCCTTGTGGATAGGAATATGTAGATACGCATCCTTTAAATCCACAGTGGTCATGAATTGACCTTCCTGGATGGTAGGAAGAATTGTCCGAATGGTTTCCATTTTGAACGATGGAACCTTGAGAAATTTGTTTAGGATCTTGAGATCTAAGATTGGTCTGAATGTTCCCTCTTTTTTGGGAACTATGAACAGATTGGAGTAGAATCCCATCCCTTGTTCTCCTAATGGAACAGGATGAATCACTCCCATTTTTAACAGGTCTTCTACACAATGTAAGAATGCCTGTCTTTTTATGTGGTCTGAAGACAATTGAGACCTGTGGAACCTTCCCCTTGGGGGTAGCTCCTTGAATTCCAGAAGATAACCTTGGGAGACTATTTCTAGCGCCCAAGGATCCAGAACATCTCTTGCCCAAGCCTGAGCGAAGAGAGAAAGTCTGCCCCCCACCAGATCCGGTCCCGGATCGGGGGCCAACATCTCATGCTGTCTTGGTAGCAGTGGCAGGTTTCTTGGCCTGCTTACCTTTGTTCCAGCCTTGCATTGGCCTCCAGGCTGGCTTGGTTTGAGAAGTATTACCCTCTTGCTTAGAGGATGTAGAACTTGAGGCTGGTCCGTTTCTGCGAAAGGGACGAAAATTTGGTTTATTTTTAGCCTTAAAAGACCTATCCTGAGGAAGGGCGTGGCCCTTACCCCCAGTGATATCTGAAATAATCTCTTTCAAGTCAGGGCCAAACAGCGTTTTCCCCTTGAAAGGTATGTTAAGCAATTTGTTCTTGGAGGACGCATCCGCTGACCAAGACTTTAGCCAAAGCGCTCTGCGCGCCACAATAGCAAACCCTGAATTTTTCGCCGCTAATCTAGCTAATTGCAAAGTGGCGTCTAAGGTAAAAGAGTTAGCCAACTTAAGTGCTTGAACTCTGCCCATAACCTCCTCATAAGAGGATGCTTGATTGAGCGACTTTTCTAGTTCCTCGAACCAGAAACACGCTGCTGTAGTGACAGGAACAATGCATGAAATTGGTTGTAGAAGGTAACCTTGCTGAACAAACATCTTTTTAAGCAAACCTTCTAATTTTTTGTCCATAGGATCTTTAAAAGCACAACTATCTTCTATAGGGATAGTGGTGCGTTTGTTTAGAGTAGAAACCGCCCCCTCGACCTTGGGGACTGTCTGCCATAAGTCCTTCCTGGGGTCGACCATAGGAAATAATTTCTTAAATATAGGGGGAGGGACAAAAGGTATGCCGGGCCTTTCCCATTCTTTATTTACAATGTCCGCCACCCGCTTGGGTATAGGAAAAGCTTCGGGGGGCACCGGGACCTCTAGGAACCTGTCCATTTTACATAATTTCTCTGGAATGACCAAATTGTCACAATAATCCAGAGTAGATAACACCTCCTTAAGCAGAGCACGGAGATGTTCCAATTTAAATTTAAATGTAATAACATCAGGTTCAGCTTGTTGAGAAATTTTTCCTGAATCTAAAATTTCTCCCTCAGACAAAACCTCCCTAGCCCCTTCAGACTGGTGTAAGGGCATGTCAGAACCATTATCAGCAGCGTCCTCATGCTCTTCAGTATCTAAAACAGAGCAGTCGCGCTTTCGCTGATAAGTGGGCATTTTGGCTAAAATGTTTTTAATAGAATTATCCATTACAGCCGTTAATTGTTGCATAGTAAGGAGGATTGGGGCACTAGATGTACTAGGGGCCTCCTGAGTGGGCAAGACTGGTGTAGACATAGAAGGGGATGATGCAGTACCATGCTTACTCCCCTCACTTAAGGAATCGTTTTGGGCAACATTATTATCAGTGGTATCATTGTCCCTACTTTGTTTGTCACATTTATCACATATATTTAAATGGATAGGAACCTTGGCTTCCGAACATACAGAACATCGTCTATCTGATAGTTCAGACATGTTAATAGGCATAAACTTGGTAACAAAGCACAAAAAACGTTTTAAAATAAAACCGTTACTGTCTCTTTAAATTTTAAACTGAACACACTTTTTTACTGAATATACGCAAAAGTATGAAGGAAATGTTCAAAATTCACCAAAATTTCACCACAGTGTCATAAAGCCTTAAAAGTATTGCACACCAAATAAAATGGGTTGAGCTTGTAGGTATAATCAGATCTCATTACTTTATCACATTGTGTACATATACGTGCTTCTTTATCTTATATCTGTCCATAAACCAATCACCAATACTGGGAGAGAACAATGGAAAATTAACATTTTATTACCTTATCTCTTCTATAACCCACTGGTAGTGTAATTTCTTCTACTGACTGTGTTACCACAGCTTGGCCTTGAGGCCAAAATCTTTCAGGATGGGTGGGGATACCACAGGCTAAATAAGCTATTTCAAATGCCAATATAAGGGTAATGGAAATACTTGTAAACAATTTAATACACTCCAGTAGGTAAAGTGGATCAATGGGAACAAATGAAGGGGAGAATTTTTTTGAGTAAACTGTCCCTTTAAGTGCATGAACTGAGACAAGATAAAATCAGAAGCAATTAAAATAAAATGGATTTCCACAATAGTCATCACAAACACTATAACCAGTTCAAAAACTGCATTAAACCCTCTATATGCAGATGACACACTAATACACCTTAGGAGCATCAGAGGTCCATAAGAAACATGCATATGTCATTAGTTGTGGGCTTCATCATGTGTTTGTTCCTCCCTCCTCTAAACTTGTGGTGCTGTCATGTGAACAACATAGAGCTAAAGGGTCAAACTATGCTGCTTCAGATAAGGTAATATAGGGCTATAGCTGTCATATTTAGTTTTGCTGGGGCACACAAAAAAAGACAGGGCATGGAGTTTGAGTAAGGTGATGGGGTACACAGAAACTATGCCAGAAAGAGCACAGAGACAGAAAAAATGATTGGGAAAAAACAGAGAGTTTGAATATATTAGAAAATGATTAAGATATAGGGGCCGATTTATCAAGCCGTCAATCGGCCCCAATGCATCTGTTTCCATGCGAGCCTTCAGGCTGGCCGGAAACAGGAGTTAAGAAGCAGCTGTCTTAAGACCACTGCTCCTTAACTTGGCCACCTCTGAGGCCGTGGACAGCAAGCTGCCCGATCGGATACGATCGGTTGATTGACACCCCTGAATCTGCAGGGGGCGGCATTGCACAAACATTTCGTCGGCATTTATCAATGTGCGGCGGACATGATCACTGCAGCGGATCATGTCCGTCTGCACATTGATAATTCGGCCCCTTAGGGTTTGATCACAATTTATCGGCTATCGTTCCCGAAATGTTTTTATTTCAGCTGAATTTGGAGCCGAGTTTCTCGTGTGATCACAATGTAATATCAGTTGTTAAAAACCTGCCACTGCAAATGCGTTTTCAACCAAAAAGCTCCTGAAAATGACACATACAATAATTTATTCATACCTACTTTGTTCACTCTGAAAGGAAAAACATAATTTATGTAAGAACTTACCTGATAAATTCATTTATTTCATATTAGCAAGAGTCCATGAGCTAGTGACGTATGGGATATACATTCCTACCAGGAGGGGCAAAGTTTCCCAAACCTCAAAATGCCTATAAATACACCCCTCACCACACCCACAAATCAGTTTAACGCATAGCCAAGAAGTGGGGTGATAAGAAAAAAGTGTGAAAGCATAAAAAAATAAGGAATTGGAATAATTGTGCTTTATACAAAAAAATTATAACCACCACAAAAAGGGTGGCCCTCATGGACTCTTGCTAATATGAAAGAAATGAATTTATCAGGTAAGTTCTTACATAAATTATGTTTTCTTTCATGTAATTAGCAAGAGTCCATGAGCTAGTGACGTATGGGATAATGACTACCCAAGATGTGGATCTTCCACGCAAGAGTCACTAGAGAGGGAGGGATAAAATAAAGACAGCCAATTCCGCTGAAAATAATCCACACCCAAAACAAAGTTTAAATCTTATAATGAAAAAAACTGAAATTATAAGCAGAAGAATCAAACTGAAACAGCTGCCTGAAGTACTTTTCTACCAAAAACTGCTTCAGAAGAAGAAAACACATCAAAATGGTAGAATTTAGTAAAAGTATGCAAAGAAGACCAAGTTGCTGCTTAGCAAATCTGATCAACCGAAGCTTCATTCCTAAACGCCCAGGAAGTAGAAACTGACCTAGTAGAATGAGCTGTAATCCTCTGAGGCGGAGTTTTACCCGACTCGACATAAGCATGATGAATCAAAGACTTTAACCAAGACGCCAAAGAAATGGCAGAGGCCTTCTGACCTTTCCTAGAACCGGAAAAGATAACAAATAGACTAGAAGTCTTTCGGAAATTTTTAGTAGCTTCAACATAATATTTCAAAGCTCTAACTACATCCAAAGAATGCAATGATCTTTCCTTAGAATTCTTAGGATTAGGACACAATGAAGGAACCACAATTTCTCTACTAATGTTGTTAGAATTCACAACCTTAGGTAAAAATTTAAAATTTCGCAACACCGCCTTATCCTGATGAAAAATCAGAAAAGGAGATTCACAAGAAAGAGCAGATAATTCAGAAACTCTTCTAGCAGAAGAGATGGCCAATAGAAACAAAACTTTCCAAGAAAGTAATTTAATGTCCAGCGAATGCATAGGTTCAAACGGAGGAGCTTGAAGAGCCCCCAGAACCAAATTCAAACTCCAAGGAGGAGAAATTGACTTAATAACAGGTTTTATACGAACCAAAGCCTGTACAAAACAATGAATATCACAATGAAGACTAGCAATCTTTCTGTGGAAAAGAGCAGAAAGAGCAGAGATTTGTCCTTTCAAGGAACTTGCAGACAAACCTTTATCCAAACCATCCTGAAGAAATTGTAAAATTCTAGGAATTCTAAAAGAATGCCAAGAAAAATGATGAGAAAAACACCAAGAAATGTAAATCTTCCAGACTCGATAATATATCTTCCTAGATACAGATTTACGAGCCTGTAACATAGTATTAATTACTGAGTCAGAGAAACCTCTATGACTGAGAATCAAGCGTTCATTCTCCATACCTTCAAATTTAAGGATTTGAGATCCTGATGGAAAAAAAAAACCTTGTGATAGAAGGTCTGGTCTTAATGGAAGAGTCCACGGTTGGCAAGTAGCCATCCGGACAAGATCCGCATACCAAAACCTGTGAGGCCATGCTGGAGCCACCAGCAGAACAAACGAGCACTCCTTTAGAATCTTGGAAATCACTCTTGGAAGGAGAACTAGAGGCGGAAAGATATAGGCAGGATGATACTTCCAAGGAAGTGACAATGCATCCACTGCCTCCGCCTGAGGATCCCTGGATCTGGACAGATACCTGGGAAGTTTCTTGTTTAGATGAGAAGCCATCAGATCTATTTCTGGAAGTCCCCACATTTGAACAATCTGAAGAAATACCTCTGGGTGAAGAGACCATTCGCCCGGATGTAACGTTTGGCGACTGAGATAATCCGCTTCCCAATTGTCTATACCTGGGATATGAACCGCAGAAATTAGACAGGAGCTGGATTCCGCCCATACCAGTATTCGAGATACTTCTTTCATAGCCAGAGGACTGTGAGTCCCTCCTTGATGATTGACATATGCCACGGTTGTGACATTGTCCGTCTGAAAACAAATGAACGACTCTCTCTTTAGAAGAGGCCATGACTGAAGAGCTCTGAAAATTGCACGGAATTCCAAAATGTTGATTGGTAATCTCACCTCCTGAGATTCCCAAACCCCTTGTGCTGTCAGAGACCCCCAAACAGCTCCCCAAATTGTCAGACTTGCATCTGTTGAAATCACAGTCCAGGTCGGAAGAACAAAAGAAGCCCCCTGAACTAAACGATGGTGGTCTGTCCACCACGTCAGAGAGTGTCGTACAATCGGTTTCAAAGATATTAATTGAGATATCTTTGTATAATCCCTGCACCACTGGCTCAGCATACAGAGCTGAAGAGGTCGCATGTGAAAACGAGCAAAGGGGATCGCGTCCGATGCAGCAGTCATAAGACCTAGAATTTCCATGCATAAGGCTACCGAAGGGAATGATTGAGACTGAAGGTTTCGACAAGCTGAAACCAATTTTAGACGTCTCTTGTCTGTCAGAGACAGAGTCATGGACACTGAATCTATCTGGAAACCTAAAAAGGTTACCCTTGTCTGAGGAATCAATGAACTTTTTGGTAAATTGATCCTCCAACCATGCTCTTGAAGAAACAATACAAGTCGATTCGTATGAGATTCTGCTAAATGTGAAGACTGAGCAAGTACCAAGATATCGTCCAAATAAGGAAATACCACAATACCCTGTTCTCTGATTACAGACAGAAGGGCACCGAGAACCTTTGTAAAAATCCTTGGAGCTGTTGCTAGGCCAAACGGCAGAGCCACAAACTGGTAATGCTTGTCTAGGAAAGAGAATCTCAGAAACTGATAGTGATCTGGATGAATCGGAATATGCAGATATGCATCCTGTAAATCTATTGTGGACATATAATGCCCTTGCTGAACAAAAGGCAGAATAGTCCTTATAGTTACCATTTTGAATGTCGGTATCCTTACATAATGATTCAATATTTTTAAATCCAGAACTGGTCTGAAGGAATTCTCCTTCTTTGGCACAATAAAGAGATTTGAGTAAAACCCCAGCCCCTGTTCCAGAACTGGAACTGGCACAATTACTCCAGCTAACTCTAGATCTGAAACACATTTCAGAAATGATTGAGCCTTCACTGGATTTACTGGGACACGGGAAAGAAAAAATCTTCTTGCAGGAGGCCTTATCTTGAAGCCTATTCTGTACCCTTGTGAAACAATGTTCTGAATCCAAAGATTGTGAATCGAATTGATCCAAATTTCTTTGAAAAATCGTAATTTGCCCCCTACCAGCTGGGCTGGAATGAGGGCCGCACCTTCATGTTGACTTGGGAGCTGGCTTTGGCTTTCTAAAAGGCTTGGATTTATTCCAGACTGGAGATGGTTTCCAAACTGATACCGCTCCTGTAGGGGAAGGATCAGGCTTTTGTTCCTTATTGTGACGAAAGGAACGAAAACGATTAGTAGACCTAAATTTACCTTTAGATTTTTTATCCTGTGGTAAAAAAGTTCCTTTCCCCCCAGTAACAGTTGAAATAATAAAATCCAACTGTGAACCAAATAATTTATTACCCTGGAAAGAAAGGGAAAGCAAAGTTGACTTGGAAGACATATCAGCATTCCAAGTTTTAAGCCATAAAGCTCTTCTAGCTAAAATAGCTAGAGACATATACCTGACATCAACCCTAATGATATCAAAGATGGCATCAGAAATAAAATTATTAGCATGTTGAAGAAGATTAACAATGCTATGAGAATTATGATCTGTTACTTGTTGCGCTAAAGCTTCCAACCAAAAAGTTGAGGCTGCAGCAACATCCGCTAAAGATATAGCAGGTCTAAGAAGATTACCTGAACATAAGTAAGCTTTTCTTAGAAAGGATTCAATTTTCCTATCTAAAGGATCCTTAAAGGAAGTACTATCTGCCGTAGGAATAGTAGTACGTTTAGCAAGAGTAGAGATAGCCCCATCAACTTTAGGGATTTTGTCTGTCAGATGGCACAGGATATAATTGCTTAAAACGTTTTAGAAGGAGTAAATGAATAACCCAAATTATTCCATTCCCTGGAAATTACTTCAGAAATAGCATCAGGGACAGGAAAAACTTCTGGAATAACTACAGGAGATTTAAAAACCTTATTTAAACGTTTAGATTTAGTATCAAGAGGACTAGAATCCTCTATTTCTAATGCAATTAAGACTTCTTTAACTAAAGAACGAATAAATTCCATTTTGAATAAATATGAAGATTTATCAGCATCAACCTCTGAAACAGAATCCTCTGAACCAGAGGAATCATTATCAGAATCAGAATGATGATGTTCATTTAAAAATTCATCTGAAAAATGAGAAGTTTTAAAAAACCTTTTACGTTTACTAGAAGGAGGAATAACAGACATAGCCTTCTTAATGGATTTAGAAACAAAATCTCTTATGTTAACAGGAACACTCTGAGTATTAGATGTTGATGGAACAGCAACAGGTAATGTAACATTACTAAAGGAAATATTATCTGCATTAACAAGTTTGTCATGACATTCATTACAAACAGCTGGAGGAACAGATACCACAAGTTTACAGCAAATACACTTAACTTTGGTAGATCCAGCATCAGGCAGCGATTTTCCAGAAGTATCTTCTGATTCAGGATCAATCTGAGACTTCTTGCAATATGTAAAAGAAAAAACAACATATAAAGCAAAATTGATCAAATTCCTTAAATGACAGTTTCAGGAATGGGAAAAAATTCCAGTGAACAAGCTTCTAGCAACCAGAAGCAAATAAACAATGAGACTTAAATAATGTGGAGACAATAATGACGCCCATATTTTTTGGCGCCAAAAAAGACGCCCACATTATTTGGCGCCTAAATGCTTTTAGCGCCAAAAATGACGCCACATCCGGTAACGCCAACATTTTTGGCGCAAAAACGTCAAAAAATGACGCAACTTCCGGCGACACGTATGACGCCAGGAAATAACAAACAAAATCTTTGCGCCAAAAAAGTCCGCGCCAAGAATGACGCAATAAAATGAAGCATTTTCAGCCCCCGCGAGCCTAAGAGCCCACAGGGAAAAAAAGTCAAATTTTAAGGTAAGAAAAAAATTGATTATTCAAATGCATTATCCCAAATAATGAAACTGACTGTCTGAAATAAGGAATATTGAACATCCTGAATCAAGGCAAATAAATGTTTAAACACAAATATTTAGAACTTTATATAAAAGTGCCCAACCATAGCTTAGAGTGTCACAAAAATAAGACTTACTTACCCCAGGACACTCATCTACATGTAGTAGAAAGCCAAACCAGTACTGAAACGAGAATCAGTAGAGGTAATGGTATATATAAGAGTATATCGTCGATCTGAAAAGGGAGGTAAGAGATGAATCTCTACGACCGATAACAGAGAACCTATGAAATAGACCCCGTAGAAGGAGATCATTGAATTCAAATAGGCAATACTCTCTTCACATCCCTCTGACATTCACTGCACGCTGAGAGGAAAACCGGGCTCCAACCTGCTGCGGAGCGCATATCAACGTAGAATCTAGCACAAACTTACTTCACCACCTCCATAGGAGGCAAAGTTTGTAAAACTGATTTGTGGGTGTGGCGAGGGGTGTATTTATAGGCATTTTGAGGTTTGGGAAACTTTGCCCCTCCTGGTAGGAATGTATATCCCATACGTCACTAGCTCATGGACTCTTGCTAATTACATGAAAGAAAAGCTCATTTACATGTGTGACATTAATATATTGTAATCACAAGACACCCTCAGCACTCAGTATCAATATGACTGCCATGTGTGTCTTGTCAGGATGGACACACTTCTATAGGCACTTCAGGACAACAACATCTATATATGGCATAAATTTATATTTCATATATGAATGTAATTTCTCACTCACACTGGCATTAATGTCATGAACAGAAGTTATTAAAATTGTGTTTTTAGATGGGTGAGCAGTGGTGTGGATGGAAATGGATTGCAATTGTTAACTCTGAAAGCTGCGATTATTCAATCTCCTTTAAGAGTGAGAAATACATTCAGAAATGAAATATACATTCAGGCCATTTGTAAATGTTGGTGTCCTGAAGTGACTTTTCCTGCAGATCCCCATAGTTGTACATGATATCATATTGTCATCACATTTACATATGTATACGTGCCTATTTATATTGTATGTAAATGTGTAGTATGTTGACTGTGTACAGCCTCTCCAATATGGATGAAAGGATGTAGGGCTGCAACAACTAATCAGTAAAATTGATCATAAAAAAGTTTTTTTATGAATCTCATTATTAATTAGGTGGTCTGCTATTAGTTGGTCAGTTGCACGGCACCAGTTGCTTCATTCCGATGAACTCCTGCATATGGTATTGTGCAAAAAATGGTATATTGTTTTCTATACGATTAATCTGGTAATAATCAGCCGATTAATGGAATAGAAAATAAATACAATTTTTTGCACAATCATCGGAGTGAATCAGCTGGTGCTGTGCAACTGACCAACCAATCGTAGACCACCTAATCAATAATGAAATTCATTGAACTATTTTTAAGATCAATCTTACTGATTATTTGTTGCAGCCCTAAATGAAGGTTTAATGAATTGATACCACGTATGTTAACAAACCTCTAGAATGTCTCCAGAGACCGTTTCAGAGTGTTTAACATTGGTGCAAAGTGTGAAAAAGTGTAACAGGTGCCAAATAAAACCCTTCGATAAGCCAAAAATGGTCTTGAAAAGTAGTTGAAAAGTGGACCAAGAATATAGAAAAATAGACAAATAGATTGTGAGGGCAGATAAGAACCACAGGCCTAACAAGTCTGCCAAAAATGTCCTATAAGCGTAAATTTATCTAGTTTGTAGGACAGCCTTAAGCGGCACTTGAAGTTGCCCACAGTGTTTGTCAGTCTCCGACAGTGTATTGTGATCACTTAGAAGTTTTCAGCTCCATAGTGTAAATAAGACTTTTTCAAGCTTATTAAAACTTGTTTGCAAAATTGTGCTGTTGTGAGCACATGGAATAGAAAAGTCTTTTCAACCCAAAAAACAGCTGAAAACGTGACTCCCGATTGATTGTGATTCAGGCCTTGTTTAGTTTTATTTTACACTTACTAGATCAATATATAGGTCTATAAATGTGACTTGCTGCAACAAACAAACTGGACAGTATTTACTTACTACAACCAGTTAATCTATAGAACATCATTCTTACCTAGGTATAAAGCTGAGCAGATGCTTTTGTTGGTTCCATAAATTACCCATTGATTGGCTGTCTTTGTTGGTGGCTGCTGCAGGCCAGTGATATTTCTGGGCTTTGGTAGAAGAAAACTGCTAAGCTGCTCCAGTTGAGATTCACACCGCCGGATGGTATGAAAGTTCTCATGATCACATGAGTAGGTGGAGATGGTAGAGGAGGAACCATTGATAGGAGATGGTACCCACAAGCATTTTAAAGAGCCCAAATTAAAAAGCCGTCTGCGAGATACCCATATCCACTGCTGGGTGGGGGAGCTTGTGTTACAAGGCCGGACCATACGAACTCCCGGATCACGGGACTCCAAACATCCCCCCACATCAGGGCTATACACCAGGAACACATCTATAGGAGAAAAAGCAAATGATATAACAAAGCAGAGATTCTAAGACCAATACATAATTTGTAGAGAAGCAAGAAAGGTGAAACTATCAAGCCAAAAAGTGGTCAGGATACAGCATATATATTTCATCTTTAAATATATTGGCTAGATTAGTGGGTGGTTAAATATTTCAACCAAAACATCTAAACGTGGACAAATCTTTTTTTAACATACACTACGGGCTAGATTTATTAAAGCTGAGGCGTACAGGGGCGCGTATACGCGCCCCTGTACGCCTCAGCTCGCCTGTGGCGGGGCAAAATTACCTGTAGGTAATCACCATTGCACACGAGCGCAATATTGCGCTCGCGTGCAATCCCGCCTCCTGCCCGCGCAAGCCAATCGCGTGCGGGCAGGAGCTGTCAATCTCCTCGGTCTGACTAGACCGAGGAAATTGAATTTCGCCACATTAGAGGTTGCGAAGAGGTTAGGGAAGCGGCGGTCTGGTGACCGCTGCTTGATAAATAACGACGAGCAAGTTCTTTTGAGAACTTGCAGCCGTAGAGGTTTAATAAATCTAGCCCTATACTTCTAATGGATAGTGCTGGGTGAACTATTAACACACCTAATGTGCTCGTATTACAAGTGGTGAGATAAGTGCTCAAGCACAATCAAAAATACTGCTGTAAAATGTAATACCTAAAGTAAACCATTATTATAAATAGTTTAGCACAGAACTACATGAAGAAGTTCACTACTTTGGCTTAGCGCACCCTCATCTTCGTGCTTCAGCGATTTACATCATTACTTATATTACTACATATCCCTACAGTGCCTGGCTGGACATCATTGAAAACCGATGGAGGAGTTGTTGAATTACAATCTCCCTACGCACGTTGCGTAGTACTGCGTAACTTGCGTAGCTAGATTGTATTTTTAACTCCTCCCGCCCAGCGCACTGCTGAGAGAAAAATGCTTCCATTCTAAAGCCAGCAGAGGTTGGTACAGTCTTGGCTTGAAATAGTGGAACCTTTTAAAAAAAATTCTCTCTTATATTTCATTTATTTTCTCCCCTTTACCTGACTCTTTGTAGTAGTTTTCCTAATTCCTTCAGATGGACTTACATCACTGTTTGTCTTCCTCTCCTCCATCTTTTTTTTTTTATTAAATATTAATTATTTTTCATTCTAATATTTTTCCCGCGCACAAAGCCTTTCAACCTGAATTCCAGTAATTACCATCCAGCAGATCAGCCATATCCCACCAGTATTATAGTAATTGCCAGTAACATCAGTCGTGGTTAGCTCACATCCATATTGAGAGCTTTCTGATATAAACTTAATTTATGACTCCAATGTCTGTCCATGATCATAAGTAGTTTTGAATAATTCCTAACTGGGGAGGTAAGTCTTGTGGTCCCTTTAAACATAATTCTTTTTTTCTCACTTTCTGCCTCTATATTTCCAGCTCAAAAGTTGGCACTCACCCTTCATCTGTCATTTGGATGTATTCTCTCAGTTCTGTCATTCAGCTAGTTAATTCCAAAATATATACATAATGTAAACTTAGCTATGGTTATACTAGTTATGTACAGTATGTGTGTGTGTGTATATATATATATATATATATATATATATATTTATTTATATATATATATATATATATATATATATATATACACATACACACATTATAGAGGTAACTGTACCTTTAAAAAAAATTAATGTTAGTGGTCCACGGGATTCAAAATTGTGAGTTTATTGGCCTCTGAGGTCCAAAAGGTTGGCGACCCCTGCCTTAGACTACTTATTTAATGTAAAAAAAATATCTGTATAATACTTGTCTACTTAATATATTGGCCCATATTACAAGTGGAATGCTAATGATAGAAATATCACTGGACCACGCTAAAATTAGTGCTAAAATTGATATTACAAGTCAAAGGGAAAACAGATTTGCCACAGAAGGTTTAGTGCAACTGTCATTGCTTCAGCACACCGTATACTTTCAATGGATATCATGGCTATGCTAAATATCTCTCATATTACAAGTTGAAAGTTATGGGTTGTGCTTGAGAAAAGCCCAAATAGCGTTAGAACAAGTAGCGTGACGTGAGACCTAAACATTTCACAAAATGCATGTAAAACATAGAAAAATTAAGTATTATACTCAGATACTCTATATACATTTTTAATAAAAATATAAGTTTAATAATGATTTACTTTTATTTAAAAAGTTTATATATATAGACATATAAAGACATTTATATTTACACTTTTGAGCCCTTCCCAGTCAAATATTTTAATAAAGATCCATGAAGAGAAAAGGCGCTCTTAGCCCAAATGTAAAAAATCAAAAAGTTTATTGGGACACGTAAAAACAGAAAATAGTTCTAATGTGGACAATAATAAAATCCAGGTTGTAATGCAGGTGCACAGAGCAGACGCATTTCGTGCACATGCGCACTTGGTCACTGCTTACCTGTGCACCTGCATAGACCTGCATTTTAAACAGTAAATCTCTTAAAGTGATATTACTATAATTATCAACCTGGATACGCCATCTTTATTATCTAGTACTCCTATTTTACTCTTACAGAGATCTCTGTTTGATTATTGTATACAGCAAGTAACATTTTAACATAAATTAAATACATTATGAAGTCTGTTATTAGCGATAAATACATAGTATATCACATTCAACTATAGTTAAGGCTTTTTTGACAACCTGAACAATAATATGTTATGTTTATACAAATAAATCAAGATCACTCCTTTTGTTGATGCCTAAGGGGTAACTGGTTTGTATGGTAAAGATCCAAAAGATTTCCCTTTTGTCTAGGATCATTTCCCTATTACCTCCCCTTCTCCATATGGGAACAAAATCTATACCTTGTACCGTAAGTGCACTGACATCTGAGCTGTGTAGATCTCTAAAATGTCTGGCTACAGGGGTATCTGATTCTTCATCTTCAATACTAAGCAGATGCTCTAAAAACCTTTCTTTGAGAGGTTTTTTAGTTTTTCCAGTATATTGTTTGGAACAAAGTTTACAAGTGAGGAGATATACTACATGTGTAGTTGATCAATTTATAGTAAAATTAATTTTATGTTTGTTGTGAGTTACAGAAGAGGTCACCAAGTCTCCCTCAGTAACAAAGCTACATGTTCTGCATATCGGCCTTCTACATTTAAAAAAGCCTTTTCTTCTCTGTAGCCAACAACTATTAGTCATGGGCTTATTTGAGAGAGTCTTCCCTCTTTTGGGTATAAAACTACAACCATCTTTCATAATTTCTTTCAGGATGGGATCTGAGTATAGAATGGGGATAGAATCTCTAACAATGTTACAAATTTTATTAAATTCCAAGCTATAGTTGGTAATACATTTTGGTTTTGGATCATTCCCATTATTTTTGCTGGTCCTCTTTTTATGTTTTAATAGTTCCTCTCTTGGGATACTATCTTCAGTATGTTTAGCTTTTAATAAAACTTCTTCGGTATAACCTCTGTTTTTGAGTCTTTGCAACACTTGAGTTGCCTGTATTTGATAGGCACCCTCAGTTGAACAATTTCTTTTTGTTCTAATTAGTTCCCCCTTAGGGATTCCTTTGACTACATGTCTAGGGTGACAAGAATCCTATTTAAGAATTGTGTTGCCTGCTGTTGGCTTTCTAAACATGGTTGTATTAATACTGTGATTGTTCTCATCAGTGGTAATGGTCAAATCTAAAAAATGAATGCTGGATGTACTATGTTCACTAGTAAATTTTATACCACATTCATTAGCATTTAGATATTGACACAACTGTTCAGCTTCTCTGGCGTCCCCATTAAATACAAATAAAAGGTCATCTATTTAAAAAAATATATGGTTGATATTTTCACGGCTGAAGACGAGGTGGGCTATATACTGTATATGATTAAAACTTGGGACATTTTAAAGCAAAAATTAACGCATTCTATTGTGCAATAGTACCAAATATTAACATAATACAGATAATATATGCAAAATGGAACAAGAAAGCGAGCAATCATATTGTCTTGGGAGATTTTGAGGATGATACCTGTGGTACATATGAAAGCATAGTACATACTCTTGATAGCCTATTTTTTTACATTGACACACTACGTAAGAAAGACATCAAACTGGATTTGGACATTAAAGCATTTTTGATCTATACACAAGAAAAACGCATACCTAGGGGACTGAGGATAAAGAAATCATTCCCTTATTTTATGGTTAACGATCAAGAATTTATTATAAAATGGAATAACATCTCAGATGCATGCTCATTTGCTTTGATTAATCTTCTTATAGATTATAAAAAACAACAAAGGAAAGATCTATTAATAGAACTGAAGGATATTCAAGACAAACTTAAAAATCACCAAAGAGACTCTGATTTTAAAAAATATGCTATACAATTTGAAAGGAACATGAACACATTTAAGCAGGAGTTATGGCAGTTTAAATCCAGAAAGATGATGCGAGATAAGAAAGATTATGAATCATTCATGGATCTTTATCGTTATCAGCGTGTGAAACAGACACGCCAGGATTAGCAGCCGTAGCCCTCTGTCTAAAAGGATTTGGATCCCGCCCACTCTCCATTGAGCCGTCGTACAGCATACCAAGTGGATCTTCTTAGCGCGCTCCGTTGTGTAGGTTTGTGGATTGTCTAAATATTTTAATAGATGCAGTATAATTTTTAATCAGTTTTCATATGTTTCAATATTTTTATTTAATAGAAATACTTGAAATTCCTATCTATCTATATATCTATCTGTCTATCTGTCTATCATAGTATTAGTTTCATATATATATATATATTTTACATAGTGTGGCCACAGCCAGTATATTATGGACACAGCCGGTATTTTTAAGGTTCTGATCAAAGTTGAGAATAAAGATTAAATATAGAAATAAAGAGGATATCATGGCCATGCTTATTCAAAGTGTGCTAGAATCTAAGTATAAACCAATGGTCATTTAAAATCAATCCTAGAAGCTTTAGTTCCTGATTTATGCTGCATCATTAATTAATTATTTATGCTAATTTATGCTAATGAGCATGGTCAGCATTTTTTTTTCAAGAAAGGTAATTTTAGAAGAATTATACAGATATACAGTATATATGCGGCTTTAGCATAGTTTCTAATTAGTGTTAAAGCGATAAAAAGACAGCGCTTTTTTAGCATGCCCCAGAGAAGTCTATGGGGAAAGGGAGTTAGGGAGGTCGCAATATACAAATTCCAGAAGTTAGCGTGCCAGTCAGTTGACACGCACGGCTATAGGCCAACGCCTAGATTTAGAGTTTTGCGGCCAAAGGGGTGCGTTAGCTACGCATGCTTTTTTCTGGCCGCACCTTTTAAATACCGCTGGTATTTAGAGTTCACAGAATGGCTGGGTTTTCAGTGCGTTAGGCTCCAAAAAGGGAGCGTAGAGCATAATTTAACGCCACTGCAACTCTCGATACCAGCGGTGCTTACGGACGCGGCCAGCTTCAAAAACGTGCTCGTGCACGATTCCCCCATAGAAAACAATGGGGCTGTTTGAGCTGAAAAAAAACCTAACACCTGCAAAAAAGCCGCGTTCAGCTCCTAACGCAGGAAACACTTCCTACGTCTGCACCTAACACTCTAACATGTAACCTGAATCTAAACACCCCTAACCTTACACTTATTAACCCCTAATCTGCCGCCCCCGCTATCGCTGACCCCTGCATATTATTTTTAACCCCTAATCTGCTGCTCCGTACACCCCCTCCACCTACGTTATCCCTATGTACCCCTAATCTGCTGCCCTAACATCGCCGACCCCTATATCTCTGATGAAGCGCATGTGCCCATGCGCGAAACGCGTAAGATTGGAGCTTACCTTGCATCCAGAAAGCCTATCTTGCAATAAAACTTTTTCTTGACACCTGGACTCAGCTTTCCTTCTTCCTCATTTTGTATATTTATTAACCCCTAATCTGCCGCCCCCAACGTCGCCTCCACCTAACTACACTTATAACCCCTAATCTGCCGACCGGACCTGAGCGCTACTATAATAAATGTATTAACCCCTAATCCGCCTCACTCCCGCCTCAATAACCCTATAATAAATAGTATTAACCCCTAATCTGCCCTCCCTAACATTGCCGACACCTAACTTCAAGTATTAACCCCTAATCTGCCGACAAGAGCTCACCGCTACTCTAATAAATTTATTAACCCCTAAAGCTAAGTCTAACTTTAACCCTAACACCCCCCTAAATTAAATATAATTTAAATCTAACTAAATAAATTAACTCTTATTAAATAAATTATTCCTATTTAAAGCTAAATACTTACCTGTAAAATAAACCCTAATATAGCTACAATATAAATTATAATTATATTGTAGCTATTTTAGGATTAATATTTATTTTACAGGCAACTTTGTAATTATATTAACCAGGTACAATAGCTATTAAATAGTTAATAACTGTTTAATAGTTACCTAGTTAAAATAATTACAAAATTACATGTGAAATAAATCCTAAACTAAGTTACAATTAAACCTAACACTACACTATCAATAAATTAATTAAATAAAATACCTACAATTATCTACAATTAAACCTAACACTACACTATCAATAAATACATTAAATACAATTCCTACAAATAAATACAATTAAATAAACTAACTAAAATACAAAAAATAAAAAAGAACTAAGTTACAAAAAATAAAAAAATATTTACAAACATTAGAAAAAAATTACAACAATTTTAAACTAATTACACCTACTCTAAGCCCCCTAATAAAATAACAAAGACCCCCAAAATAAAAAAATGCCCTACCCTATTCTAAATTACAAAAGTTCAAAGCTCTTTTACCTTACCAGCCCTTAAAAGGGCCCTTTGCGGGGCATGCCCCAAAGAATTCAGCTCTTTTGCCTGTAAAAAAAAAACATACAATACCCCCCCCAACATTACAACCCACCACCCACATACCCCTAATCTAACCCAAACCCCCTTAAATAAACCTAACACTAAGCCCCTGAAGATCTCCCTACCTTGTCTTCACCTCACCGGGTTCACTGATCGGTCCAGAAGAGGGTCCGAAGTCTTGATCCAAGCGGTGGCTGAAGAGCTCCATCATCGGGCTGAAGTCGGAAGTCCATCATCGGGATGAAGTCTTCTATCAAGCCGCATCTTCAATCTTCTTTCTTCCGGAGCGGAGCGGAGCCATCTTCTTCCCAGCCGACGCGGATCCAACCTCTTCAAGCGACGCCTACTATCCGAATGACGGTTCCTTTAAATGACGTCATCCAAGATGGGGTCCCTCGAATTCCGATTGGCTGATAGGATTCTATCAGCCAATCGGAATTAAGGTAGGAAAATTCTGATTGGCTGATGGAATCAGCCAATCAGAATCAAGTTCAATCTGATTGGCTGATCCAATCAGCCAATCAGATTGAGCTTGCATTCTATTGGCTGTTCCGATCAGCCAATAGAATGTGAGCTCAATCTGATTGGCTGATTGGATCAGCCAATCGGATTGAACTTGATTCTGATTGGCTGATTCCATCAGCCAATCAGAATTTTCCTACCTTAATTCCGATTGGCTGATAGAATCCTATAAGCCAATCGGAATTCGAGGGACGCCATCTTGGATGATGTCATTTAAAGGAACCGTCATTCGGCTAGTAGGCGTCGCTTGAAGAGGTTGGATCCGCGTCGGCTGGGAAGAAGATGGCTCCGCTCCGGAAGAAAGAAGATTGAAGATGCGGCTTGATAGAAGACTTCATCCCGATGATGGACTTCCGACTTCAGCCCGATGATGGAGTTCTTCAGCCGCCGCTTGGATCAAGACTTCGGACCCTCTTCTGGACCGATCGGTGAACCCGGTGAGGTGAAGACAAGGTAGGGAGATCTTCAGGGGCTTAGTGTTAGGTTTATTTAAGGGGGTTTGGGTTAGATTAGGGGTATGTGGGTGGTGGGTTGTAATGTTGGGGGGGGTATTGTATGTTTTTTATTTACAGGCAAAAGAGCTGAATTCTTTGGGGCATGCCCCGCAAAGGGCCCTTTTAAGGGCTGGTAAGGTAAAAGAGCTTTGAACTTTTGTAATTTAGAATAGGGTAGGGCATTTTTTTATTTTGGGGGTCTTTTTTATTTTATTAGGGGGCTTAGAGTAGGTGTAATTAGTTTAAAATTGTTGTAATTTTTTTCTAATATTTGTAAATATTTTTTTATTTTTTGTAACTTAGTTCTTTTTTATTTTTTGTACTTTAGTTAGTTTATTTAATTGTATTTATTTGTAGGAATTGTATTTAATTTATTTATTGATAGTGTAGTGTTAGGTTTAATTGTAGATAATTGTAGGTATTTTATTTAATTAATTTATTGATAGTGTAGTGTTAGGTTTAATTGTAACTTAGGTTAGGATTTATTTTACATGTAATTTTGTAATTATTTTAACTAGGTAACTATTAAATAGTTATTAACTATTTAATAGCTATTGTACCTGGTTAATATAATTACAAAGTTGCCTGTAAAATAAATATTAATCCTAAAATAGCTACAATATAATTATAATTTATATTGTAGCTATATTAGGGTTTATTTTATAGGTAAGTATCTAGCTTTAAATAGGAATAAGTTATTTAATAAGAGTTAATTTATTTTGTTAGATAAAAATTATATTTAACTTAGGGGGGTGTTAGGGTTAGGGTTAGAATTAGCTTTAGGGGTTAATACATTTATTAGAATAGCAGTGAGGTCCGGTCGGCAGATTAGGGGTTAATAGTTGAAGTTAGGTGTCGGCGATGTTAGGGAGAGCAGATTAGGGGTTAATACTATTTCTTATAGGGTTAGTGAGGCGGGAGTGAGGCGGATTAGGGGTTAAAAAATTATGACAAAGTTTGTATAACGCTGCCCAGTGGATAAAGTACTTTGTAAGCATCGGAATGGTGTATACCAGGATACATATAAGGATACATATATCAATGCACAGGTGAGATTAATGCAATGTAGCAATTTGTAACAAACACTTGACACGGCGGTCTTATCACATACTTCACCCGCACACTCGCATTCACCTTAGCCCTTCTTTACCTTTCCGTGAAGGCGGAAGTCTTCCACTTCTCTCGGCTAGGCTCACCTCTGTGTAGACGAAAGGGTAGTCACGCTGTGAAGCACGACCATCACTCTCTCTCCAACTCCGGTTCCACTGCAAGCGTGTGCGGGACTTACCGATCGGATGTGACGTCAGAACCTCCTTCACATTCTCACCGGTCTGTATCCAATCCGTGCCTTGAACTAGGCCAATGCTCCTCTGTATGCCGATATACGCTGGGACTTAATGAAGAGAGTTCCTCTACTCTCAAAGAAAGTATCAAGAAAAAATGTAGCAAAGTCCCAGTTGTGGATAAATAAAAACAGAACTTTATTTGTATCGGATTAAAACATGAAAAAATGTTTGTAAAAACCTAGAAAGGTCTAACGCGTTTCGGCTAGCTCTTGCCGTAATCATAGACCATGTCTAATGTATGTTTTACAGAGGCTTAAATAGGTGTTGAATTACATGTGAACCCAAATCAGCTGAATACTTAACCCTATCTAGCAATATGGAAAGCTGCTCTCCATGGTAGACTGTTCACCTTATCTGAGATACAATCTCTCTTTATCTTAATCAATTAATTAACTCCATATAAGTGTCCAGTAATATGTTACATATAAATATATACAGTTATCCTTAACTCTCATATTATTAACAACATTTACATTCTATGAGAATATATAATCAACTAATAAACTTTAGTATGTTATATATATAAATGATCTGTTGAATATTGTATTGTAACAAAATTTAACTTATAGATATTCTTATTACTGAAAATACACTTAAATGAACTTAAATGAATATTGGAGGTTATAAACAAAACAGAACATGGGTAGTGATCTACAACATCGGGTACCATATAGCATATGCAGATATGTGGACATACAGACTGGACACTTATAGTGAACTTTCTTATTCAAACAAAATTTTTTTTGTATATACCAGTAATTATTATAGGTCTAGATGAATATACACATATCATGAATCTTTTTGGTTTGTAGTTTAAATAACTATTCCCAAAAATTTACTAGATCGAATTCTGAATTAAAACCGTTAGGAATCTGGGTTTTTAGTCTAAAGATCCAATAGACTTCCTGTCTACCTAATGTTTGTGACCTATCTCCTCCTCTAGGTGGAGTTTTAATTGCTTCTATTATATTCCAACTAAATGAATGAACTGACTGGTTATGGACCTCAATAAAATGACGACTTAGCTCAGAACAGGGAATTTTGTTTCTTATATCTCCCAGATGTTCTCTGATACGTGTCCTTATATCCCGTGTAGTGAGTCCTACGTACTGACCCTTGCATAAATTACATTCTACCAAGTATATCACAAAATTTGAGCTACAATTATGACAACCATGTATCTGAAAGGTTTCTCCTGTTGTATATGATTTGAATGTGCTAGTAACATTATGGTAGTCGCAGGCTTTACAGCGAGTGCTGCCACATCTATAGCTGCCATTACATCGTAGCCATGAGCTTTCATTGGTTTGTATCTGTGTATTCTTTAGCACGCTAGGTGAGAGTGAATTAGCAAGTGTATCATTTTTCTTATAGACAAATTTACATCCGTCACCAATTACTTCTTTCAATATTTCATCCCCATACAAGATAGGGAGATATTTCTTTACAATATTACATATATCATTGTATTGATTCGAATACTTGGTGATGAATGTAGGTCTATTATCTGTTTTGTCCTTCCTTTTAGGGGATAGTAAATCCTCTCTGTTGTATCTATCAACTTCTTTTTTAATTTTTATAACCTCAGTTTTAGAGTAACCTCTGGCTATTAGCCTATGTGCTAATTCTTCACTTTCTTTAATGTAATCATTATTAAGTGAACAATTACGTTTAACTCTCATCATCTGTCCTTTAATAATGCCTTTAAAGACATGTTTTGGATGTCCACTGGTAGCATAAAGCAGTGCATTACCTGCTATGGGTTTACGGTAAAGCGCTGTGTTTACAGAGTTGGATATAGAATTCCCATATAGTGTAATGTCTAAGAAATTTATCTCTATTTTATTCCATTCTTTGGTGAAGTTTAATCCCATTTTATTATTATTTAGATGTTGAACAAATTTATCAGCTGATGTTTCATCTGTCTTCCAAACTATTATAAGGTCATCAATAAACCTATTATATTGAATTATATGTTCACGGTAGGGATTTGTATCACCATAAATGTAGGTTTCTTCAAACCAACCCATCACGAGATTTGCGTATGAGGGCGCAAATTTCGCCCCCATCGCCGTCCCTTGTTTTTGTATATAGTGATCATTTCCAAACACAAAACTATTATGTTCTAACAGAAACCTAATAATTTTAAGTACATAGTTTTTAAAGTCTGCATTTAGATTACCATCTTTGTCTAAATAAAACTCTATTGCTAATAAGCCTACAGAGTGTGGTATTGAGGAATATAACGATGTGGCATCTACTGTGAGCCAACTATAGTTATCCTTCCAAGTGAAGTTCTTAAAGATATTGAGTATGTGGGTAGTATCTTTTACATAACTGTTTAATTTAAGGACATATGGCTGCAGTATGTCATCGACCCATTCGGACAAATGTTCAAGCAAGGAGCCATTGCCCGACACAATGGGTCTCCCCTTGACATTCTCAAGCCCTTTATGAGTCTTTGGTAGATGATAAAACGCAGCAGTCCTTGGATGTTCAACATATAAATATTCAAATGTGGATTGATCTATAAACCCATGTCTTCTACCTTCACTCAAGATCTTAAATAGACGTCTCTGAAACTCTATTCGTGGATTGTGACTAACTTTTTCATAGACATTGGTATCATCCAACTGTCTGTGTGCCTCAGCTATATACCAGGTTTTGTCACAGACCACTATGCTGCTGCCTTTATCAGCCCGTTTTATCACGATACTTTCATTTTTCTCTAGGGCTACCAATGCCTCTCTTTCTTTTTTTGTCAAATTGTTTATCTTATTCGCTTTCCCTGTTTTTTGCTGATATAAAGTAGTCAGATCCTCCACAACTCTCTTCTGAAATAGTTCGAGGGGTTTACCTCTGGACTGTAAAGGATAAAATCTGGATTTACATTTAAAACCCACATGCTTATCTTTACTTTCCTCTTCGATTGAGGGTAAATTCCCTTCAGATATTAACTGTTCTAGATCATTGCATGCGCAAAGGTCCTGAAAAGTTAAATTATTTATCCTGTCACTTATTGTAATATCATTCTCATTAGATCTTGTAACATTATTTTCTTTATTTTCTTTAAGAAAATGTTTCTTTAGTGTAAGCGATCTAACAAATTTATTAGTATCTAAAATAGTCTGAAAGAGGACAAAATCCCTAGATGGACAAAAATTAAGTCCATAACTCAGGACCTTACTTTCAGTCTTACTCAGACTATAACTAGATATATTAATTACTGTGTTTAGACATACTTCCGATTGCTTTTGTTTTTGTTTTTGTTTTCTCTTGTGGGGTACCTTTCTTGTTTTTTCTTCTCTACCAAATCTTGTTTTATTTGTGTTGTTAATGTTCCCCCTCCCTTGGGTATGCCTGAATCCTCCCGAAAAACCTCTGTGGATCTTTTGTCTTTAGGTTTTGCTCCCTGTTCATTGATATACAATATTGTGCCCCCTGCTTGGATATTTTCATTTAAATGAGTATTCATATCTGTTGTTACTTCTAGATTAGTACTTGACTCAATTGGTGTGTTATCCCAATCGGATGCTGAACTCCCCTCTGAATTTGAAAAATCTGTCCCTGAGGCAGAACCTTCTTCGTCAGTGAAATTACTATTATCAGTATTAAATCGTACTTTTTTCTTCCAACGTCTATTTTTCTTGTGTGTTAGTGTGCCCTCATTAGTTGTATCTTCCTTTATGTGAGCTGTACTTTTGTCTTGTGTCTGTATGGAGTTTTTTAAGTTAGTCTGTATTGCCCTTCTAAACTTCCTTCGCCACACATAAACTGTTTTATTGGCATAATCCTTACTATCTCTTTGATATTTTATGTATTTAGTGTTCATTATATTGCGTTTGGTAGCTTCGATTGTCTCTTGTAGTATGGTATCAAACTTTACATATTTATCATCATGTCTAAATTTGCTTAATTCCTTTTGTAGTACACAAATTTCTTCTCTGTATTTAGATATTAAAGCAGTCTTATGTTTAATTAGAAGTCCCATCCGTTAGAATGTCATTCCACTCTGATATAAAGTCCTGGTCATCTGTCTCGAATGTGGGGAACTTTTGTAATCTTAACCCACGAGGTATCATTCCTTTAGCAATATATTTAGTGAATGTCCAATTGTCCATGCGGAGTCTAAGTTCTTTTAGTTTATAATCCTCAAGCATAGAAAACAGGTCACCCAGTCAAGCATTTTTAATGCAAACTTTAGATAGATCCTCCAATTCTATATCATCCAAATCCCAATCATCATCAGTGCATAAAGAATAATATTGTTTGTCAGCTGCTAACTCCATTTTAGAGCCAGTATGGGTTTAGTAAAGAGGCTGTTAGATAGAAAGAATATGTACGTAGATAATTTATCTTTCTTTTATCTTTAACTTTATCTATAATCGGCTGAGCATATATTTTTTGTCTATATCAGAAAAAGTGCACATACACAATATAATCACTGATATGTGGCCTTAAAGTAGTATCCACATTGAGCGTTAAATGAGGAAAAAAGTTTCAAAAATTATGACAAAGTTTGTATAACGCTGCCCAGTGGATAAAGTACTTTGTAAGCATCGGAATGGTGTATACCAGGATACATATAAGGATACATATATCAATGCACAGGTGAGATTAATGCAATGTAGCAATTTGTAACAAACACTTGACACGGCGGTCTTATCACATACTTCACCCGCACACTCGCATTCACCTTAGCCCTTCTTTACCTTTCCGTGAAGGCGGAAGTCTTCCACTTCTCTCGGCTAGGCTCACCTCTGTGTAGACGAAAGGGTAGTCACGCTGTGAAGCACGACCATCACTCTCTCTCCAACTCCGGTTCCACTGCAAGCGTGTGCGGGACTTACCGATCGGATGTGACGTCAGAACCTCCTTCACATTCTCACCGGTCTGTATCCAATCCGTGGCTTGAACTAGGCCAATGCTCCTCTGTATGCCGATATACGCTGGGACTTAATGAAGAGAGTTCCTCTACTCTCAAAGAAAGTATCAAGAAAAAATGTAGCAAAGTCCCAGTTGTGGATAAATAAAAACAGAACTTTATTTGTATCGGATTAAAACATGAAAAAATGTTTGTAAAAACCTAGAAAGGTCTAACGCGTTTCGGCTAGCTCTTGCCGTAATCATAGACCATGTCTAATGTATGTTTTACAGAGGCTTAAATAGGTGTTGAATTACATGTGAACCCAAATCAGCTGAATACTTAACCCTATCTAGCAATATGGAAAGCTGCTCTCCATGGTAGACTGTTCACCTTATCTGAGATACAATCTCTCTTTATCTTAATCAATTAATTAACTCCATATAAGTGTCCAGTAATATGTTACATATAAATATATACAGTTATCCTTAACTCTCATATTATTAACAACATTTACATTCTATGAGAATATATAATCAACTAATAAACTTTAGTATGTTATATATATAAATGATCTGTTGAATATTGTATTGTAACAAAATTTAACTTATAGATATTCTTATTACTGAAAATACACTTAAATGAACTTAAATGAATATTGGAGGTTATAAACAAAACAGAACATGGGTAGTGATCTACAACATCGGGTACCATATAGCATATGCAGATATGTGGACATACAGACTGGACACTTATAGTGAACTTTCTTATTCAAACAAACTTTTTTTTGTATATACCAGTAATTATTATAGGTCTAGATGAATATACACATATCATGAAACTTTTTGGTTTGTAGTTTAAATAACTATTCCCAAAAATTTACTAGATCGAATTCTGAATTAAAACCGTTAGGAATCTGGGTTTTTAGTCTAAAGATCCAATAGACTTCCTGTCTACCTAATGTTTGTGACCTATCTCCTCCTCTAGGTGGAGTTTTAATTGCTTCTATTATATTCCAACTAAATGAATGAACTGACTGGTTATGGACCTCAATAAAATGACGACTTAGCTCAGAACAGGGAATTTTGTTTCTTATATCTCCCAGATGTTCTCTGATACGTGTCCTTATATCCCGTGTAGTGAGTCCTACGTACTGACCCTTGCATAAATTACATTCTACCAAGTATATCACAAAATTTGAGCTACAATTATGACAACCATGTATCTGAAAGGTTTCTCCTGTTGTATATGATTTGAATGTGCTAGTAACATTATGGTAGTCGCAGGCTTTACAGCGAGTGCTGCCACATCTATAGCTGCCATTACATCGTAGCCATGAGCTTTCATTGGTTTGTATCTGTGTATTCTTTAGCACGCTAGGTGAGAGTGAATTAGCAAGTGTATCATTTTTCTTATAGACAAATTTACATCCGTCACCAATTACTTCTTTCAATATTTCATCCCCATACAAGATAGGGAGATATTTCTTTACAATATTACATATATCATTGTATTGATTCGAATACTTGGTGATGAATGTAGGTCTATTATCTGTTTTGTCCTTCCTTTTAGGGGATAGTAAATCCTCTCTGTTGTATCTATCAACTTCTTTTTTAATTTTTATAACCTCAGTTTTAGAGTAACCTCTGGCTATTAGCCTATGTGCTAATTCTTCACTTTCTTTAATGTAATCATTATTAAGTGAACAATTACGTTTAACTCTCATCATCTGTCCTTTAATAATGCCTTTAAAGACATGTTTTGGATGTCCACTGGTAGCATAAAGCAGTGCATTACCTGCTATGGGTTTACGGTAAAGCGCTGTGTTTACAGAGTTGGATATAGAATTCCCATATAGTGTAATGTCTAAGAAATTTATCTCTATTTTATTCCATTCTTTGGTGAAGTTTAATCCCATTTTATTATTATTTAGATGTTGAACAAATTTATCAGCTGATGTTTCATCTGTCTTCCAAACTATTATAAGGTCATCAATAAACCTATTATATTGAATTATATGTTCACGGTAGGGATTTGTATCACCATAAATGTAGGTTTCTTCAAACCAACCCATCACGAGATTAGGGGTTAATAACTTTATTATAATAGCGGCGCGGTCGGGTCGGCAGATTAGGGGTTAATAAGTATAGGCAGGTGGAGGCGACATTGAGGGGGGCAGATTAGGGGTTAATAAATATAATATAGGGGTCGGCGGTGTTAGGGGCAGCAGATTAGGGGTTCATAGGGATAACGTAGGTGGCAGCGGCGTGCGGTCGGCAGATTAGGGGTTAAAACATTTTAATAGAGTGGCGGCGATGTGGGGGGACCTCGGTTTAGGGGCACATAGGTAGTTTATGGGTGTTAGTGTACTTTAGAGCACAGTAGTTAAGAGCTTTATAAACCGGCGTTAGCCCAGTAAGCTCTTAACTATTGACTATTGACTTTTTTCTGAGGCTCGAGTTTTGTTGGTAGATTTCTAACGCTCACTTCAGCCACGACTCTAAATACCGGCGTTAGAAAGATCCCATTGAAAAGATAGGATACGCAATTGACGTAAGGGGATCTGCGGTATGGAAAAGTCGCGGCTGGAAAGTGAGCGTTAGACCCTTTCCTGACTGACTCTAAATACCAGAGGGTGGTAAAAACCAGCGTTAGGACCCTCTAACGCTGGTTTTCACGGCTACCGCCCAACTCTAAATCTAGGCGCTAGAGTTGGAAACGTCACCTCATTGAAGAAGTGTGCTGTGCCGTGGGCGCCCGGATGCGCTGATTTTAGCAATATACTTCAGCACAGAAAAGGTGAGTTAAGCACCCGTTTTTTAGTTATTGATGACAGAAACTAGAGTTTATTTTTAGTGATGTTAAATCCTAGCGTTTGTTAAACAATTGAATTTACTATCACTTTAAATGGTAATATGATTAACTTTAACTTGGTTTATGCAGTGAAGAAGCCATTTTTAAATCAAAGTTATTCCACTCCCTCAAACAGCTGGTTTTCAAATGACTGCCCTGAGAAAACTCATCAGAAACTGCATACTTTGAGACACTCTACCAGCAGTATTAAGGGGGGGGGGGGGGGGGGGGTCACACCAGTTTTCACTTTTTTTACCATCTAATTAAAGGGACAGTCTACATCAGAATTTTTATTGTTAATAAAGGGATTATCTATCTTTTTAAACTATTCCCCAGTTTTGCATAACCAACACGGTTATATTAATATACTTTTTACCTCTGTAATTACCTTGTATCTAAGCCTCTGCAAACTGCCCCCTTATTTCAGTTCTTTTGACAGACTTGCATTTTAGCCAATCAGTGCTGGCTCCTAGGTAACTCCACGTGTGTAAGCACAATGTTATCTATATGACACACGTGAACTAATGCCCTCTAGTGGTGAAAACTGTCAAAATGCATTCAGTTAAGAGGAGGCCTTCAGGGGCTAAGAAATTAGCATATGAGCATACCTAGGTTTTGCTTTCAACTAAGAATACAAAGAGCAAAATTGGTGATAAAAGTAAATTGGAAAATTGTTTAACCCCTTAATGACAACTGACGTACCAGGTACGTCATGCATTAACAAGCAGTTAATGACAATGGACGTACCTGGTACGTCAGTTGTCTAAGAGAGTGCTGGAAGCGATCGCAATCGCTTCCAGCAGCTCTCAGGGTATTGCAGTGATGCCTCCATATGGAGGCATCCTGCAATACCTTTTTAGAAGACTCCGATGCAGAGAGGGCCACTCTGTGGCCCTCTCTGCACTGGTAGCGATGGTGCCGGTTCGTTGGTGGGTGGGAGCGCAACAGGGAGGCGGGTGGGCGGCCCATCGCTACCCGGCATCCGGTTCCTAGAAGTGCAATGTGCACGCCGGGTGCCGGGAGCGTGCGGGGGGCGCGCGCATTAGCTGGCCACTGAAACCAATGAGAAGGGAAGAAGGGGGGGAAAAAGATTTTTTTTTTAAATAATATAAAAGGATCTGGGAGGGGGAGGGGGGAGGGGTATTGTGGGGGGCTGCTACACTACAGAAAACCCCAAAAAAAAGCAAAAGAGCAAAAAATACTTTTGTTTTTGGGCAAATTGGGTACTGGCAGACAGCTGCCAGTACCCAAGATGGCCGCAATTAGATAGGGGAGAGGGTTAGAGAGCTGGGGGGGGGGGGATCATGGAGGTTGGGGCTAAGGCAGGAGTCCATCACAGCTAAAATATTTTATTTTTTTTATTAAAAAAATAAAAAAAAGCTCCTTTTATTTAGTACTGGCAGACTTTCTGCCAGTACTTAAGATGGCGGGGACATTTGTGGGGTGGGGGAGGGAAGAGAGCTGTTTGGGAGGGATCAGGGGGTGGGATGTGTCAGGTGGGAGGCTGATCTCTACCCTAAAGCTAAAATTAACCCTGCAAGCTCCCTACAACCTACCTAATTAACCCCTTCACTGCTGGGCATAATTTACGTGTGGTGCGCAGCAGCATTTAGCGGCCTTCTAATTACCAAAAAGCAATGCCAAAGCCATATAAGTCTGCTATTTCTGAACAAAGGGAATCCCAAAGAAGCTTTTACAACAATGTGTGCCATAATAGCACAAGCTGTTTGTAAATAATTTCAGTGAGAAACCTAAAATTGTGAAAAATGTAAAGTTTTTTTTTATTTGCTCGCATTTGGCGGTGAAATGGTGGAATAAAATATACCAAAATGTGCCTAGATCAATACTTTGGGTTGTCTTCTAACAAAAAATATATACATGTCAAGGGATATTCAGGTATTCCTGACAGATATCAGGGTTCCAATGTAACTAGCGCTAATTTTGAAAAAAAGTGGTTTGGAAATAGCGAAGTGCTACTTGTATTTATGGCCCTATAACTTGCAAAAAAAGCTAAGAACATGTAAACATTGGGTATTTCTAAAC
Organism: Bombina bombina; assembly: GCF_027579735.1. Taxonomy (NCBI): domain Eukaryota; kingdom Metazoa; phylum Chordata; class Amphibia; order Anura; family Bombinatoridae; genus Bombina; species Bombina bombina. Next base: position 1,178,457,698 of record NC_069499.1, on the reverse strand, counting down.
TCAGGACAAAATTTAGAAACTATTTAGCATGGGTGTTTTTTGGTGATTGTAGATGTGTAACAGATTTTGGGGGTCAAAGTTAGAAAAAGTGTGTTTTTTTTTCCATTTTTTCCTCATATTTTATTATTTTTTTTGTAGTAAATTATAAGACATGATGAAAATAATGGTATCTTTAGAAAGTCCATTTAATGGCGAGAAAAACGGTATATAATATGTGTGGGTACAGTAAATGAGTAAGAGGAAAATTACAGCTAAACACAAACACCGCAGAAATGTAAAAATAGCCATTGTCATTAAGGGTAAGAAAATTGAAAAATGGTCCGGTCATTAAGGGGTTAAAATTACATGCCCTATCTGAATCATGAAAGTTTATTTTGGACTAGACTGTCCCTTTTAAGGGACACTGAACCCAAACATTTTCTTTTGTGATTCAGATAGACCATGCAATTTTAAGCAACTTTCTAATTTACTCCTATTATCAATTTTTCTTCATTCTCTTGCTATCTTTATATGAAAAAGAAGGCATCTAAGCTTTTTTTCTTGGTTCAGTACTCTGGACAGCAGTTTTTGATTGGTGGATGAATTTATCCACCAATCAGCAAGGACAACCTAGGTTGTTCACCAAAAATGGGCCGGCATCTAAACTTACATTCTTGCATTTCAAATAAAGATACCAAGAGTATAAAGAACATTTGATAATAGGAGTAAATTAGAAAGTTGCTTAAAATTTCATGATCTATCTGAATCACAAAAGAAAAAATGTGGGTTCAGTGTCCCTTTAAGGAACATTTACCTATTGAAAACCGATGTTGGCCTTTTTTTACGCACACCAGATCTTCACTTTTACCCCTTTTTATTTAAAGAGATATAACCCACCCGTAAAATTATTTTGGGATTCAGATAGAGCATACAATTTTAAAAAAAAAATACAATTTATTTCTATAATTAAATTGACTTTTCTCCTGGTATTCTTTGTTGAAGGAGCACTACATGGCAGGAAATAGTGCTGCCACCTAGTGATCTTGCAAATGTATAACATCCTTGCAAAACTACTGCCATGTAGTGCTCCAGGCACGTGCACACTCCTGAGCTTATGTCCCTGGTCTTCAAAAAAGATACCAAGAGAACAAAGACAATTTGATAATAGAAGTAAATTAGAAAGTAGTTTAAAATTGTATTTTGGATCTGTATCATGAAAGACATTTTTTTGGTTTCATGTCCCTTTAAGGTGCAGATACTCATGTATGCTCATTTCACATTTTGACAAACACGAGCTATCCCTTGTTACATTAAACTGTTCATGCCTTTTCACCCATTCAATAATGTTAAAACTCACACAATAATGTCACTTAATGCTACAACTCCTACACTAAACATCCTCTGCTACTTCCTACACAATTCTACCACTTCCAAGTTAATGACACAGAATCCAACACCAAATAAACTAGTTTCCTGGTGTCAGAAGTAGAGTGAGTCCTATTTGTTGTCTGTTTTGTGGAAGTAGAGAGTCATATTTGTTGTCTGTTTTGTGGAAGTAGAGTGAGTCGTATTTGTTGTCT